>NC_069145.1:24093387-24157147 GCF_943734635.1 Anopheles cruzii
TCTTCATTGTTCCCCATGAAATAAATTTGCAGGAACGTATGTTCTGCTAGGGATATTGGAAGTAAAGATCCGATTTGATGGTAAATTTGTCCTTGAACCTTGAAAGTTGGCATAAAATTTTCCTGCACGACTTTGCCTTTCACGCCAAATGACGTCATTTGGAAACACGAATTATATTTTCGAATGTTTTTTAGAAAACTCTTCGACTTTGGTGTTCGGCCTGCCAATAGCTCATTCAGTGGTTCGGGTGGTTGGTTCAAAGGCTGCAACTTCACTTTACCTCCTGCACAGCACATTCCTGGAGTTTCTTTTTTATATTTAACGGCATTACAATGCCGGCACACTTGATCCATTTTCCCGAAATCCAGCTTAGGATGAGTTGCATAGTCTTCTGTCGGATCATAAACAAAAGCAGCGCACTTCAAATTTACTGGAGCGTTTCGCGCAGCTCGCTATAGCAAAATGACGCTTGAATAAACGCTTGAGTTCCCGTTTGAGATTCATAATAAGGTGGTATGCAGTTTCTCCCAACATTACACTACTTCAAGATGGATGGAATGAGGGGTGGTGATAGGTGGAAGAAGGAAGGAAAAGGCTTTTAAGTAAAACCAATCGATTTACAGACCACCAAAACCTAAGAAACGATACCCATATTGCCCTAGGACGTATTTTAAGGATTGGGGTTGTATGGGGACCCCTCCTTCCCCTCGTCCTGCAAAGACAAAATTTTGTCACATGGTTTCTCAGGTGACCAGCAACAGTTGTGCAAGTTTTGATGAAATTCGATTCATAACTTGTGGAGTAATTGATGTTTTTAACAGTTAGTTGTATGGGAGGGCAAAGAAGGAGGGGGGTGAGGGGTTTCTAACCTCGACTATTGCACTCCCAGGCCCCAAAAACTCCTGTGTACCAAATTTCGAGTCAATTGGTCCAGTAGTTTCGGAGTCTATAAGGGACACACAGACAGAATTTGATTTTTATATATGACTAGCTGATCCCGGCGCGCGTTGCCACGCCTCATTTCATCCTCATTTCTCGATTATCCGACGTTCCAAAGGACTTCCTGGTGACGTATCCGATCAGCTTCCCTCTGCATTTCCCGTTACTTCGACTTTTCAGACGATCAGGCTTCCCGGTCACGTATATGGTCAGTTTCCCTTTCCGTCTCCCGTTACTCTCTTCCAAATGGTAGGGCTTCTCGGTGATGTATCCGATTGGCTTTCCTTCCCACTTCCCGTTGGATACATGGCAAAACTCGCACCAGCTAAATTTGACTCAAATTGTTTGAACACTTTTCGAATTTTGCTGAAATTTACCCAAACTTTGTATGGGAGCCACCATTTGGAAAGTGGCGAGGGGTTTCAAAAATTCACCAGAACATTTCCTCTTCCCAAAAACTCCCACCTGCAGAATTTGGTTCGATTTGTTAGAAAATAACCCGAATTATGCTGAATTTTATGTTACGTTTGCATGGGAGCCCCTCTTCCGGGAGGTGTGAAATGTACTTTTTCTATTATATGATCCTAATTGAAATCTAGAAGGCTGTAGCAGTCCTTAGCTACCTCTCTCTCTCTTTCTCTATCTCTATCTCTCAATCTATCTATCTATCTATCTCTCTATCTATCTATCTATCTATCTATCTATCTATCTATCTATCTCTCTCTCCCTCTCCCTCCCCCCTCTCTCTCTATCTATCTCGCGCTCCCTCTCTCTCACTCCCTCTCTATCTCTCCCTCTCTATCTCTCTGTTCCTCTCTTTCTCACCTTCTTCAAACATTTAACGCAAACAATGCAGTTCCCCCAACATCATACTACTTCAAGATGGATGGAATGAGGGGTGGTGTTAGGTGGAAGAAGGAAGGAAAAGGCTTTTAAGTAAAACCAATCGATTTAGAGACCACCAAAACCTAACAAACGATACCCATATTGCCCTAGGACGTATTTTAAGGATTGGGGTTGTATGGGGACTCCCCCTTCCCCTCGTCCTGCAAGGACCAAATTTTGTCACATGGTTTCTCGGGTGACCAGCAACTATTGTGCAAGTTTTGATGAAATTCGATTTATAACTTGTGGAGTAATTGATGTTTTAAACAGTTAGTTGTATGGGAGGGCAAAGAAAGAGGGGGGTGAGGGGTTTCTAACCATGATAACGACACTCCCCGGCCCCAAAAACCCCTGTATACCAAATTTCGAGTCAATCGGTCCAGTAGTTTCGGAGTTCACTTGAGACATACAGACACAACTTGAATTTTATATATATAGATATATAGAGAAGAGATAATCGTAAAAGACACAACGATATTGCAAAACATTTACGAAAAACGCTAAGCAACAGTCAGCTAAGTAATCAAGGATTTTGCAAATGAAGGTCGTGTAGATCATTAAAGGTCGTGCATTAAAAAATGTGGGCGAGAGAAATCATCACCAAAACGACTTCATAAATGTAGTCTCAACTACAAATCCTCTTCCCAAACGGCCCAGACTGTATGATGTACGTGGCCTTGTTTTCAAAAAGGTTGCCCACCTAAGAAAACCAGTTTAAAGTAAGTTTTCAAATCTATCCAGAATGTCCAGAATAAGGAATGGTACTCTGCTGATGAACTGAAACTGATGAAAACTGACAAATTGTTAGCAAAACTCAAGTACAGCTATGACAAGTTGAACCTTTCTACGATTAACTTGCTACCGTATATTAGGATGCATTTTTCCAAACTTGCGAGTTAGTGACATTTCCTAGTCATGTTGACATGAAAGCTCGCCAAACTTTGATTTACGAAAAAATCATTAATGAAGAAAAACGTCAATTGTTCAATATTTCACTCTATAACAGAATAATCCACTGGAAGTCATGCTTTGCCTCGTGGAAGATGGCAGTAAGATTCTAGAGTATCCACTAAAATGCCCAGACCAACCAACCATTGAAAACAAGTGTACATTGATTGTAGCTTGAAATATCTGAGAAAAGCTAACGTAATTTAAAAGAATAAGCTCAATTAATCAAACCAATCTGACCAACAAACTTCAAAAACTTTTTACGGTACAGAAATTTAGGTTGTTCAAAATTTGTATGGCCAAAAGTTTTCGTGTGTATCACTGGTAGAGATTGACATGACTGGTTTCTGATTGACCCAACTCAATTTTTCATCCTCGAATTTTGTGAAATCTTTAGATTTGTTGAGCTTTGTTTCGCTCATCACTGTATGTAACACATGGGTCAAAAAGTCCAAGTGATCTCGCAGAGAATCACTATAAATTTTTCAATTTCCACGATACATATTTTTAAGTTTATTTTGTCTATTCGTCTTGGAAATATTACTAAATGAGCATTGCCCAGTTCGTTCTTTAAAAGATTTAGAAAACAAATGATCGAAATGATATGCAATTCGGCGAAACAAAAAGTTCAACCTTTCGACATTACTTCGATTCGCGAGTTTACAAGTCAATCCCAACCATCCTGCTGACGAAGACGAGCTCCAGATGCACTCCGAGGAGTCCGTAAGTGCACTCAAGTGCGTTGCCATTTTTCGATTGCATTTTGGAACGGTCGTGCGCCGGTGTTTTGCCAAAGAATTGGGCCAACATCTTCGTTTCAACGCCGGGCACGCACTAAACTCATCGACGCAACGGTTGAGACTTTTTGCCATAAAACCAGATGT
Organism: Anopheles cruzii; assembly: GCF_943734635.1. NCBI lineage: Eukaryota > Metazoa > Arthropoda > Insecta > Diptera > Culicidae > Anopheles > Anopheles cruzii. The sequence goes on from NC_069145.1 coordinate 24,097,044, forward strand.
AAATCCCAGGACCCGGAGTGTGGACCCGGTGCGAAGATTAGGCAGCGGACTCCGTGCACTCACTCTCCGGGTTGCCAATTAAAACAAACGCACGGCCAGCACCGACCAGCCGGATCTTGGTGGGTTCGCCATGTTTCCGCATCACGAGAAAGACGAGCATATTTTAGGAGCACCAGCAACCGAGAACGAAGCTTCCAATTTACGCCCCTGCGCTCGGTGCCCGATCCGCCCCGCACACCCACCTTGGGTGGCGAAAGAATCCTCGGAAGGAACCGCACCTTCTTTCCGACCGCCCCCCCCTGGACCCCGGGCGTGTGCTGATTGCAATTATTCCGATGTGCTGCCCGTTCCTTACATCGGCCGAGCTATTAGTGCATTAAATTAATATCTTGCAATCAAAGATCATACGAGCGGATGTGGGCGGCGGGCTGATCCCAGATCCCGGGCCGAGCCGAGAAGTCTCAGAGCCGCTCGAGAAACAACAACTCCTTGCTATGCAGCACATCATCAGCCCTCAGCCACAGCCAGCCGAGCCGGGGCCAGCCGACCGAGCCGGGCCCATGTACCTCTTGGTGCGGCTCGAAAAAGAAAAAATATAAGAGGAGCCAACGAAAACCACCCACGCCTTCCCGAGCCCTGAAGACGACGGGTGATGGATCGTCCGAGAAAGGCCAGCCAGTCCCGGTCCGGGCGAAAAGAGTCCGCTAGAAGAGTGTACGAGTTCGGCCGGCCGACCGGCCCGGAGGTACCTAACCCTGGGGAGCCCGGGGAAGGTCCGCTGGCTTGCTGGCGGAGGGTTGCGGGCGGGAAAAACTGGACGCAGTCCGGTCCAGAAACTGACCAGTTGTTTAAACTAATTCCTATCACTTTTCACAACGCTTCACTCATCAAGGCACGACCAACACCAGCAACAGCAGCTTCGCAGTCGACCATCTCGGGCTCGGAGCCCCCGCTGTAGGAAGCATCATCATCACCGGCGGTGGCGGTGGCGGCGGCGGCGAACGGAAAATATCTCACCCACTCTCCCGCACACCAACCGACCGGACCCCCTCGGCCCGCTTCGCAGAGGAGCGAAGATTTTGGAGCACCAGGAGCAGCTACAAAAAGGAGCACCGCACCGTGATGGCGGAGTTGGGTACGGTCATCGTCGTCGTCGTCGTCGTTGTCGTGGTGGTGATGCTGGCCCCTAACCTCCCCGCCACCCGCGCTGCACCACCGCTTTCTTAAACCCACCCCAGCCCCCGGCCCACACACGGCTCTGATGTGGTTTCAGCAGCGGCGGCGAGCGAAGGAAAATAATAAGAAAGAAAGGACCTCGGCCGGCTTGGCGGTCCGGTGCCTAGGTCCGGTCGCCCCGGCCAGCCGACACCAGCCGGGAGGAGGTGGGAATTTCGGCCTGGAAGGTGGGCGGCTGGGTACCGAGACCGAGACCGGACCGGACCGGACCGGGCCGGGTGTATCCTTGTGCGCCCATCCGAGCCCGGGCCCGAGTGGGCCCCCGAGTGGAAGGAGTTGAACTCCTTCTCCAAGGTGTGTGGTGTGGCCCCATCATCAGCGTCGTCGTCGTCGTGGTCAGCATGCGAAAAGCACTTTTCTGCCGAACCGGAGGCCGCTCTTGGAGAACACACGCGCGCGTCCTCGCTCGTGTGTGTGTGTGTGTGTGTAATGGGGTTTGCTTTCATTTATGTAAATTCCAGAAACTAGCCGAAACCCTCGCTTCTGCTTGGCTTGTGATTTACCTTCACCGGGCTCGCTCTCTCTCTCTCTCTGACGCTCTGCCTTTCTCTGTCTGACTTTGGTCCGAGTGAAAGAAGCCCTCGCCGTTGGAACCCTGAAGCCGGTACGTCAACCTGTCCTTCGCAACTTTCTTGTGCCCCCAAGGCCCCACCAGGAGAGCACCAGGCAGCCCTGTCAAGGCCCCTGGTGGGTGTACCGCGACACTTCATTTCCGAGTCCCGGGTCCGGTTGGTCCGGTACAGCCCATCCAATCATCTGGCCGAAGGTAGCCGGGCAAAAAGAAGCTCATCGGACATCGGACATCATCCGGACCGTCCCTGCGATTCCCCGCCGCCTCAGCCGCCGTTGTTGTTGTACTGTGCGCCCATCCAGAAGGTGGTCCATCCAGACGTCCAGATCCATCTTGGCGGCCTGGTCGGTGGTTTGGGACACCCACCTACCAACCTAGAGCTCCAAGAGATTCGAGTCCGGCTGCCGCTGTCTCGTTCTCTCGCAAGTTGGACCACACCATGAGCTCCCCACGAAGCCGTACGGCTGCGAGGAGCAAACACCGTTGGCCGTTGCCTAACTAACGGTCTAATAAGTGCAAGTCCCTCACCCATCGGGTTCCGGCCCCTTGGACGGCGACGACGCCGATGACGGCGCCGAATGGACCAAAAACTTGAACCGCGCGTCACCGGCCACTCGGTGGAGGTCCTAGTAAACTCCGCAGGTGGAGGCGATCGCTTCCCGTAAGTTTACTGCCCGGAACTGTGGGCACACACCCCCCAAGCCGACCGGAGGGTCTCGTAGTTTTTATCCCAAATCCCCGCGCTCTCCAGATCGTCTTTGTAGTCCGGGGAACTTCCTCCAAGTCCTGCTCCACAGGCAACGCGCGGCCCAAAATCCATTACCCACGGTACACACACGCTGCTCACACCCCTTGGGAGGGTCCAAGTAAGACTTCGCATCCTTTCCGGCCTCAGTTTGGCCTCTCCGGTTTTGTTTAACGAAATTCAACGTCCGCCTCCGGGATCCGGGACCCAACCCAACACCAATTTCTTTACCCATCAAGATAGGGAACTAAGGGAAAGGTGGGGTGCTACTGACCAGCGGGTGCGAGTACATCCCGCTCGGTCGAGTGCGAGGGTACATGCGAACCAACCCCAACGTCCGGTGGGTGGTTCTCGTACCTCTCAGCCCCGAAGCCCCGGATCCGTCCGGATCTAGCGAGATAGTTTCAGGATCCGGGTAAGACGCACACGGTAGGGGAGGGAGGGAGTCCGGTCAGCAAGATGACCAGGTACCTGGTCCGAGCCCCCCGGGGCCGGCACCGAAAGAACCGCAGCGCATGGACTTCGTCTTCGTCGTCTGCTAAAAACACACGAATCCCCATCCCGACCAAGGGCGAAAGGTACCACCACCCTCCCACAGCACCCACAACACCACCACTCCCTACGGCAGCAATGGCTAGCGGAACGGCTCTTATCAGGCTCGGTTTGGTCGGTTTTATTTAATGCTTCCTCCGGTGGGCGTCCAGGTCCGGCGCTCAAGTCGTCCGACGTCCTCAGCGAGGACGAGGCACCCCGCGGCCGGTCCGAAGGGTCCCTGGTCGTGGTCAGCAAATGAGGAAAATGTTCGCCCCAAAACCGATACGGTCGTCGCCGGCGCCGCCACCAGTGTCGCCGAGTCCCGGGAGTCCCGGGAGTTGGGCCACCGATAGGGGGCGCCAGAGGTCAGCCGGTAGTTTGCCGGCCACCCAAAAATTTCTCATTTGCCCACACTGCTCGGTTTTTCGGGCGAGAGAAGGGTTTCCACTAGAGTGACAGCGAACCGGGCAAGTGACCATCTTACGGCGGACCCCGGCTGGAGCTGGAGCTACATAATCAAATCGGGCGACGATCTGCGGCTAAAGTCCGGCCGGTCCGGAGCGTCGGGGCCGGCCGGGGTTTGCACTTTCTTATTCCCTCGCTTCATGCTCGAGCCATAACGCACCGAACGCGCGCACACACAGACACCTTCTGAGACCATTGCGGACTTCCGCTGTAGAAGGTTTTGAGCGTCTTCAGCACGCCGCGCCGTGCACGAATACCAGGTCGTGGCTCGTCGCGGGTTTTATTTATGCAAAAGGATATTTGACGCGCTGGCCGCCCTACGGAACGCGAAGATTCTCCCCGTTCACGGCCACTTCGCGTGAATCGACCGCGGAAGCTGAAATGAACGTCGTTGGAGCGGTGCGAGCTCCCGTCGCTCCGGAAAATGACAGCTTCCAGAAGCACCAGAAGCATGGAACCACGAATTTTGCAGGAAAATTGAAGTGTCCAAAAGGAGACTTTGGCTAAACCATTCTTCGATGGTAGCTACTAGAATTCTGACACTACTTTTCTTCAGTGCTTAGCATCTCAATACAAGTTTTAATAATCACAGTAAGGTTGAATCATCAGTAGAAGAAGTTGGGATAAACTCAATAAAAGTATTTCAACAAAAATGGTGCAAAAAGAAGAACAATACATAAGTCATTGGTTCTCTTTGAGGTATCAATTTCGCTGCTACATAACGGACTAAGCCGTATTTTTTTCAAGTAAGGTAAATTAGGTACCATGAGCCAAAAGAAAACATAAGTATCAAAAATTTAACAAATTTCAGTATTTCAATTTCACTATTTTACAAAATGCATATTTTTTTAAGTAAGTTAGCCACTGAGCAGTATAGCGCGTAGCAACAGCAGTTACACGAAGTAAGCAAGTTAACATAATAGGCAAAGTGACTAAATCACGCCAGAAAATCGAGCATTTTCAATTTGCCAAGTTACCACTACCACGAGCGCATTTAATCTGAGCATTACAATCTGTGGAAAAATTAATTTCAAAAAACAATCTTTAACTTGATTTTGTGCAACACTACGAGCGCATTCGTCGATTTTGGGAATGTTCCGACTTTAAAATGCCACAACTCACATACATCGGATCCATATCGTTCCCAAAAATACCAACTGGACCATTCTTTAGCCACCGTGTTAGCTCTGATTGTCCCCGGTTCGCGGAAGACTACCGGGGAAAATCTTTTCTTGGTAGTGCAGCTGGACTTTATTCTTGTTCCAAAGTGTAGACAAAACCCTGGACAAAAGTGTATTGGTTAAGAAGATGGTTAGTATACGTGCAGTTTCGTTTTTACGTTTTTACGTTAGTATAGGTTTTTTGTTTTTTGTAAAAGTACATTTTTACTTTTACTTTACTACATTTGTTAGTTCATGCAGCAGATTACAGCTTTATTACAGGAAGTTCAGGTCTATCTTCGAGAGCAGTCCATTTCAATGTTCTTCTTTACGAAACAAAACTGTAGAAAATAGCGAAAAACTAACTCATTATCAATCCATCAGTAATTACAGCACGAAAAACAATATAAATTGGATTGTAAAAAGGATAACAGCGTCCGAAAAGTCAGAACACATGCTGACAACGGTGGTTGCTTCCAAGAGCCACCGGAACCACGCAGCCACTGGGTCCACTGGGTGTAAGAAAGAGTTCCCGGGCCTTCCGCGAGATTGTTTGACTTGTCGAATGTATTTATGTTTTCCTTCCTTTATCGGGCTCCGGGCTTGGTTTTAATGAGAGCCCCACGGAATACGGAACGTGCGGAACAGCTGGAACCCGTGCCACAGTCGGGCGCCGGGGCACAGCTTTTCCGTGGACACACACGTCGAGCTAAAACAGAAAAACCTCAAACTTCGGTCCAATTTGGGCCACCATCCCAAGAGGTCCCGTGGCTGGCCGTGACGCTCCAAACTACCACGGTCCCCGGTATGGTAAGCAAAGGTAGCCCACCTCAAAAACTGCGTCTCTCTCCCGCTCTTTCTCACTCTCACGGCCGCTATTTTATTTGAGGAAGATGGACGAGTGCCTGTCGAAGGGTGTCGTGGAGGCGGTCCAACAAACATCTCATACTGTCCACCCACTCACAGGACCTCGGCCCGCGGACCTCGCCTTGTCCACCATCCACCCCGCTCGATCTCTTTCCGCTCTTATGTATATTTATTTTATACTTTTCCAAAAAGCGGACGCTGCCTTATTCTTCCTCCTTGCGCTCGGCCCAGGAGTTGTCCATGTTTCATGGACATCTTTGCCCACATACCCACGCACACACACACAGACACGCACCCGTGTGGCGTTCCGCGTCGCACGCACACACCACCTCCTCTACACATACACACACAGAGAGAGGCACACCAAAAAACGGCGATCTACGGAGAATCCCATTAGGGGCTCCTTGCGGACTTGGCTGCTGACCAGCGGTCAGTGGTAGGCAAACCCGTTTCGCCTACTCGAAGATGGCTCCCGAGTCACCACCACCACCACCACTACTACCGGCGATGATGATGATGATGGTGATGCTGATGGTGATACCGATGTTGATCCTTCGAACCGAAAAGGATACACCAGAGGAGTGCGGAGTTTCTCCAAACTGCTCGCCGGAGCCAGAAGCGAGAGTCCAAGAAGAGCCTTTTGGACCGGCTTCGGCCTCGCCGGACGATGGCGACGCTTGCGAACGCGCCCGTTACGGAACTGCTGCTGCTTCGTCCATCGCGGGGTCGGGGTCCAGCCCTAAATCCTCCCCACCTCCAGGTAGCACTAGCAGTGCCGGATCCGTGGGCCACCACTTTAGAGCGGAGCGCACGGTCCACCACGGTCCAAGAGTCAGCGAACCAGTCTTCGGCCGGACGGAGGTTGGCGCATACATATCATCAGCGCACGGCACGGCGATAGTTTGGGTGGCGCTCAGTGCGCAACCCACCCACCCTCCGGCCGGTGCCATTCGTCTGTGTGTGTGTGTGACGGGCACCTATGGCTAAAATCGTCCGATGACGACGACGACGACGCCGTCCGGGGTCGGGTTTTTGCAGAAAGAAGAAAGTGCCCTCCTCGAAACTCAGTCAGTCTTCTGGCGGCGAGAAGAACGAGACAGAGCGAGACAGTGAGGGGAGCGGGAGTGAGAGTGAGGTAAGGATATCCACTGACCGGTGGGGTGGAGTGGTCAGCATCGTGTAGCTCAGCCGATGTACGGTCCCATACTTATATCTTCTCGCATGCGGCGCATCGAACGTGCCGTCCACTTTCCGAGAAAGCATCCTCTCGGCCACCCCGCCGGTCCACCCCCGGTCACCCACGCACCGTGCGCTGCGGTCGTCCGGTGTGCGCGAAAGTTCCACTCCACTCAGCATCAGAAATTCAAACTCGAGCCGGCCAGGACCCCGTCCCGAAGGAGTTATGGTAGTGGTGGAGGTGGGCTGCGGGCTGAAGGATTCAAAGCGAATCCTTTCTTGACCGCCGCACCGTTGTGCTCATGCAAAAGATGAAGGAACCACCACCACCACACCCGGGCGCCCGGGTTCCATGGCAACATCGGGAGCCTCGAGCCTGACGCGCTGGTCGTTGGCCGTTTTTCCGACCTTTTCGCCGTTTCCGCTGACTCCACACAGGGTGGGGGTCGGTGGAGAACGACGACGATCCGTGTCCGATTGAGCTGACCAACACCTCTCCCTTCCCTGGTCGGAATAAATCCCCCCCAACTCCGGTCATCCTTTCGGGAGGTCGTCCACCACTCTGGCAGGGCCGGGCTGGACAAAGACGTGACGTGGGGTGGCAAAACTCCACCTCCCAACAATGGGGGGCCAGCTCTGGCGGTCGCCGAGCCGAGTGGGCGAGTCCGAGATGTCCAACCGTCCCCGGCTACGTTCCGAGCGAGGAAGGAACCCTTTCGGACAGCCCGAGCTGCAGCCGTACGGAAAGAAAACCTGAACGACGCTCCGTCGGGGGGTCAGGGTCACAGGGGTGGGTGCAAGATGTGTTCCCAATCAAGCCTACCGGCGCCATCCGCGCCGCCCTATCGCCCCGCGGGAGCCCCCCGCTGGACTGTGGGACCCCCAGCTGGGCGCACATAACGCGAACGGCGGCCATACTGCGAAACGGCGGCCATTTTGCGTCACGACACACAGGACCCTTTGCCGGCCCGGCGGATCTCGTTAGCCCGTGCCTGCCGGAGCGAAGCCACACGGCACTGCGCGAAGCCACTTCCCCCGCACCCTGTTCCCGGTGTGGGTGTGGGAATGTCCTTAGGAGGAAGTCTTCTCCACGAGAGTCCAACTATTTCTTGACCGGAGGACGGCCACGCCGCTGTGGCCGTGTTTCAATTATTCTTCCTCCGCTCCAGCCTCCAGCGGTGACCTCGTGAGAGGCACGTGTACCACCCGGTCGTCACCCTCGTTCTCCTCGCTCCCCGTAATCGGACTGCTGGTGGTGGTGGTGTGTGTGGACCACATACACACACACATGCGCGCGCGCCACTCGTTCCAGTTGTCTAAGGAGAGCAACTCGCACCAGGCACTCGCTGCATGACGCTGCAGCGCCGGCCCGGTCCCGGTTCCGGTCCGGCGTTGGCGCCCGCCGCCGAAGCCGCCGCAGAAACGACGCGTCGCGCTCAGAAGTCATCTGCAGATGTCACCTCGGGGCAATCAATTTTGCGCCTCTATGGCTGCGGCCCTCGGCTCGGGGAACGGAGACCCCGGTCCGGTGGCGCGAATCCGCGGACGACGGCTTATGCTTTGTCGCAGTTTAGTGCACGATAATTATAATGAAACGTTAAGAGAAACCCAAAAAACGGCTCTTTCGCGGACCGTAAACAACACACAAATACGAACCGTTTCAAAGGCCACGCCATGACGGTTCTACTACAGCAAAGTTACACAACCGTAGCAGGTCACAGTTTTAGTCGACTAAAATGCAGTTTATGCAATCTTCCGATAAAGTAATTTGATAGCTGTACTTAACGGGTCAAAGTTCCTTCAGTTCCTGCCAATTTATACGTTTACGAAATACTTGCCGCAATACTGGCCAGATAATTAAAATATTGGTACACTACTTCGACCAAAAACTAACGGAAGCTATCTTTGATTATCTTGGTGTGGTCCATCATGAGTTCCATCCAAATGGCCAAACTTTCAACGGAGAATACTATTTGTGTGTTATGAGTTATTTGCGTATTAATGTGATCCAAAAAAGACCTGATTTGTGGAGATATCATTCTTGGTTCTAGCATCACGAGGAAGATTTTGCATCATATTTTCGTGAACATTTCGAATCACCGTATTCATTTCGTATTTTCGTTCGTAGTAGCATATCGTAATTTCGTTCGAAATAAGATTCGAAACAAAGAAAAGGCTATTCAAAAACAGAACTTTTCAGGCCGTTTCGAAAATTGGAACAAACGTAGGCATAGGTGTATTGCATAGAGTAGGTATTCTAAAGGGAATGACATAGATTTAGACGTATAAATACAGATTTTTTAATTCATAAAAACATAAATTCTCGATAGTTTTCACCACAGCAGTAGTGGGCAGAAAGTGTTATTTTCTTGTTTGTACAGTCCATTTAGCGACCTCATAGTAATGGACTTTGCTGGTACACTTTTGAGGGGTTTAATTTCATCCTTCCAACGTTCCAAATAGTTTTATTACTAAACCGTTACAGCACAATCAAGTGATCCTATTCCCTTAATCAAGTTAATTATCTTGAACATTATCTTTGTACAAAAATATGACTGCATGTTGCTATCGAAAGTTCGACCTGCCTAAAGTGGTGCTTAGCATGATTTGATTTCCACAGCTTTCCACGAAATCTGTTCAATTCTCCGTTAGTATGCATCGATAAATCGGCACTAACACTGATTACATGGTGTGCACGACCTGTTATTTGTGGTAATTTTCAAATATTTATATTTAATATTTTTAATACTGTATGCTAATATGGCGACATAGTTGAACGGTTGAACGGAAAGCACAATATTTCGTATTACACCATTGTCCACCACATAACTAGTTCACTTGCCGGTCCTCTACTTTGACAGTTTCCAAACGCAGTACATCGTCCACTAACATCACCAAATCTCGGTCACAGTATCATGCAGGATCCAGTATGTGGCATCCAGTGGCGGGTATCATAATTAGAGCGCTGGTCAAGATGCCCCAAGGCTTTGATGATTACTATCAATGGCTTCCATTTGCGGTGCGGCTCGCCCTGACTGCTCCTCGGCCACCGTTTTTCCATGCACTCCTTGCGCTTATACCATAGGACCACCACGTAGCTCCCACGGAAGAGCAGCACGTAGCGGAAAGAAAAACAAAATCAAAATCATAATAATCACAACTCCAGAGCGCGCTCCAACGTTCATCAACACACGGCAACAATCAGTGTTTCCAGCACATTGGAGTTTTTATCATTTTGAAGGACCCCCTCGAGTCTCCCGGACGCCGTCATGTTTTGCCAATAGCCCGTCCCCACCTGGGCTGCAAAACAAGCCAGCCAGCCAGCCCCATTTGGTCATCCGAGGTCATCCGTAGGCGTGTGGGTGTGAAATAATGAAAAAACGACGCTGCCACCTTTCATTTGGCCAGCCCCACCGTTCGTCAGAGTCCGCCATTTGTCAATAGGGCTGGCTGGACCACATGAAACATTAATGAGTGGCCAATTCGAGAACGGACCGTCGGCAGATTGAACCCTGGACCTGAGGCTGTCACCAGCAGCGGAATAGCCGGTTGGCCGGTGCTAATGTGGACCGCTGACCACTGGCACCTAGCGGACCGTGCGACCGCCAGCGAATTCGCCAGCATGCGCCGAGCGATGTCCTCCTCATCCTGAAAAGGATCACCTTCGGCGCCTCGCTCTCTCTCTTGCGCACAGTGGCATCTTTGCACACTGCAGCGCTCGAATCACGAAATGTAAACAGAGCAAATAGGCAGCGCAAAAGTATAAATTAAAAACTCGTCCTTCGCCTGCACTCGCCACACCACGGAAGGTGTGTCTGTCTGTGTGTGTGTCCTGCCGTTCATCAAGATACCGGTGTAAGGATCTCGGGACGGTGAAATTCAGGACATCTGCGAGCTCGCTCCCGAAAGATCCGTGTGCACACACAAAGCCCGGCCACATCCTGGCAGCGACTGGCCACGCAGAGAAAAGAGGTACCGGTTCGGCTCCTTCGCTCGCCGATCCCAGGGCCGAGATACGGCAGAATGGGCGTGATGGGCGACCGCACACACATCTGCGACCACACGGCTTTGGGCAGTTTTTCGGACAAATGGCCGGCCCCGGGTGCCCGGGGGTTTCTTATCGCAGCCCAGCAGCGCCTGAAGAATAGCCTTCAACTCCGGCGCTCGCACAGAAGGAGTCGAGGTTCGCGAACTCCTCCCCGACCTTCAAGCGCTCGGCTAGGGGTGTAGATTAGTTGTGCGTCTTATCGGAGATGTCGCCTCGACTGCGTCCGCCATCAAACGACGGAACGCATCGTGGCGACGCGCTAACGCGTGACTCATCCCACGCGTCACTTCGCGTCGCTGGATGCGTTTCGCGCTATCGTCGCGTTATCGGCACACCAGACGGTGGCTGCCGTTTTTCTTTCCTTCCCGGCGTTTTTTTTCGCCTTCGACGCCACCCAACGGCGACGACGACGACCCTTCGCGCCAAGAAGCCGGCGCGCGTCTCCGGTTCCGCGGCTGGTTTGTGTGCGATACTTTCTTTTACGACATGGTTTTATTGCTTATCTTCGAGGCGGGCGAGTCGATGCTGGTCGGTGCCCTCGACCGAGGCTCTCTGAACGTCGCGACATTTTATCGGTTTTCGATACGGAACCGGGAGCGACCAGCGTTACACGCGTTGCAAGGCCCCTTGATCTGGCCGACCAAAGACGGAAACGCGTCCGGGAAAAAGGAAACCACGCCAGGTAAGCACTTTGAGGAAATGGCCAAACACGAGGTACACCGCGGGAATTGCCAATGAAAAGTGGCGAATTCATGAAACAAATCGAAACATTCAAACAATAGACCGTTGGGATCGTTTCCCAATCTCTTTGATCGCCACGTTACAATGTATCCGTTCTGAAGAACTCGTTTGTAAAAGAGCAAAAAATTCAGGACAACATACCACAAGACCAACAAATATTGCAGCTACAAATAGGTCCACAGCATCAACGAGAATCTTCAATAAAAATTATATTAAGACAAGTAGTACCAATTTGGCAACATTTGAATGATCACGAAAATATTTGTATTTAAAAACATGTCCTATGTCCTAGACATGACGATATAAATTGTAATGACTTTATAGCGCTTTGTCGTGCGTATCATATTTTCTCGTTACTTTTAGACTTTAAGATGCGGCTTAGTCAGTGTCCCAAAGTATTTACTTTCGTGCTTCCAAATTAACTTTGTCAGTGGTTTATGAGTTGCTGAACCGGTTACCTACCGGTTTGTTGTCGTTGTTAAATGAGATAAGATGTGTTATTAGTTTAAAGTGACAGCTAAACCTGAAAGCTGTCAATCAGGCAACGTAGCCCCTTGATTCTGTTTGAGAAATGAATAAAAAAAAATTTAAAAAAGTACCTTTAATAATAAATTTAAAAAAACAAAGAAATGAAAAGCCTAAAAATCAAATGAAAAGTAAGCATACGAAATTGGAGACGGCAATATTGCGATTCCATAAATAGCCCCGCACCTTGTGACATCATTTTGGTGCCGTCATCGATAGCTGTCGTAACGTTCATGGAACCAACCGTCAAACCGTCGGTAGTTAGATCGAAAATAGGCATCGCTCCGGGCCACACCAAATCATTTAACCATTGCCCCGAAAACCGCTCCGTGACGCAATCGCTTATCAGGCGTAGCCCAAATCGCCTGTGACGCTGGGCCTGTCTGTGTAATTGCAACCCACAACCAAGTGGGAAACGAGATGTGGTTCACTGACTGCCGTCGGTCCTGTGAGGGGTCGGTCCGCCTTCGCTCCCTAAGCAAATTCTCGGCGCTACAAAGATCGACGTCGAATCACCCCCCACACCCGGTGGCAGCATAAATCTCCGTCGTAACCTTCAGCGCATAAGCATAAGCAATAATGGGGTGGAGTGGGTGGTTCATTGGGTTGCCAATAAATTATCCATCAGCTGACTTTTTGTCGTGTGGGCGCAAACCGAGAGACGTTTCACTTTCATTGCCATTTGATCGCCTTCCCAGCCGTCCGTCGGCCAGCCAGCCCGCCTGCCAGTCCGGCCCATGCACGACGACGGTGATGGCGGCAGGACCGAAGCAGAACGAAGAGAACGTCATTCAAACGTCATACCATAAAAATCCTTGCCACACGAATCTGGGTGGCGTCTCCGGTGGCGTCTTATCTGGCGTGCCGCCCCACGGCCAAGGCGATCCCCTTTGCCCTCATCCTCCCCAACCCCCGCAAAGGACCTCGCACCCGCTATTACGAGCTTCAGGAAGCTTTGAAAGAAGGCCAAGAAGAAAGAAGTGCGGCCGGCGACCTGGACCGGCAGCTCTCTCTGTTTATAATATACCGAGGAGTGTGCCCCAGCCACTGACCTACCCTAAACGGCTTGCCATTGAGCAGGTCCCCGAGAGGGAGAGGGCGAGAGAGAGAACGAGCGTTCCCACCCAGACCCAGATCTTTGCAAATAAACTCCATAATAACATAATAATAAAAGCAAACCCGGTCGGGACGGTGGCAGGGAACGGAGTGGCGGCAGGCAAGGCGTCTGGCCAGCTCCGACGGCCCGACGGACGGAGTGGCGGGGAACGGAACGGACCGGGAAATAAAAGGGGGAAAAAATTAAGACGACCATCAAACTCCTTGGGCACAAAAGACGAGAGAATCCGAATCCGAAAAGAGTAAAACAGCTCAATAAAAGAGTCGTTCCGGAGAAGAGACGACCGGCTACGCTACAACCGAATACAAACACCCCACAAGGCACACACACACACACACCCGCACGGCACCGTCTTACACAATCGCAGGATAAGAAAGACACACTTTAGTCGACTTTCTTGGCCGTTGCGGTGGTTCGGGAGGGAAGCGAAGCCGAAAGACCGAACCAAGACGAATGGCCACCGGGCCCCGGGCCGGGTGGGTGGCGTGCGTCTTGGGTGGAACATGAAGAAACCATAATGTCTGGCCGAACGACTGTGAGCGGAGGGGTTTTTACGAGCGAGCGAAGCGGGCGAGTGGCAAACAAATAAAAATATTCTTCCCCTCCACTTCCCCCCCCGCAGACTCCAGGCCCCGAGACGGGGGATGAATGGGACTCCATAAAAGTCTGGTAAGTCCACGTGCTAAGCAGCCACCGCCCACAACGTTTTGTTGTGCGAAGCAGTTTTTTGGAGGAGCCAATTTCTCGGGAGGCTCGCTTACGGGGCGCATTCTATCTCCGGTTCGGGCAATAAGGACTCCCGCCAGCCATCGGCTCGCAAGGTGAGGGGTCCAATGGAACTTCCCCGAACTCGCCAGAGTTCCGGAACGAAAGTTTGCGACTTTAAAGAAGTTCGAGCCGGGCAATCGATGCTCCGGTACCTTCCAGATACCGGTCGGTACCGATGGCTGAAGGTGCCACTCCAAACCCCGCCAACCGAAAACACGAAACTAGGGCGAAGACGGAAGGATAATAAAAATATACCGAACCTCCGACCTCCGCCCGGGGTGCGTTGCCTCCTTGTCCACTCCTCTCCGCCACTGCTACTTCTGTCTTCCATTTTTTCGGTTCCATCCCGGTGTCCGTAAGCGAACGCAACAAGTTGTTCGCTCGGCCGACGCAGGAATGGCTGTGCAGAATCAACATAAATCTGTTTACTTTCGGTGTGTGTGTGTGTGGCACTCGATTGTGTCCGTGGAGTCCATGATTGCCGCAGTCTCCGGTGGCGAAGATTAACTCCGTCATTCCGGCTTGTTGCGTCGGCAGATTGGGGCGCCTGCCGAAACATAACCGTCCGTGCAGGTTTACTGCTTCCACACTATCGCCCGTTCTCGGTGTATGTTGTGACGATAACTACAACGACAACGATCTGGTTTGTCCCCAATTGACTCACAAACTGCCTTGAAGTGGCGAAGAGGCGCTTGACTAACTTTAATAAATAAATGCGCCTAGAGTTATGCAATGTGTACGTTCACCGTTCGGTTCGCCTGTTACTTTCGCTACCTTCTTATCGCAAAATTCAACATTCGACAGCGGATTAGTTTCACACACCACAATACGAAAGTAGCGGCCAAAGCCAAGCGGGTCGCGCCATCATCCGCGCGACCGTTGCACAAAAATCCATCGGTACAAAACGTGAAATCGAATCAATTAATTAAGTGCCGTTAGTGTCCATCACGGGACCAACCCCAAGTCACTCCGACCGCCTGTTGCAAACCGTCCCCGCCGCAAAAACATGCTGGACGCGCGCTGGCGATTGATGCACACTCGAAGCCGCAGCGATTTAGTGCTTCCACCGGGCAAGGACTAAACAAGGAGATGGATCGCATTGCCACCCATCGCTCGATGCACTTTCAAAGCGGGGCATGCAACAGACGTGCAGCAGTATGCACACACCCACACACACACACACACACACGTGTCCCGGAAGCCGGGCGGCCTCCGCACGCCACAAAACGTGACATGACAGATGCACGTCCCGGGCGTCGCCGAGGGAGTGCTAATTATGACAGAAAGCGGCGGCACACCGAGCGGAGACGGATTTTTTGTTTTGTCCCGCGCCGCTCTCAAGCTGGACCAGAAGTTAAAAAAAACGCACACAAACACACACAGACATCCCGGAATCCCGGCGTCCCGTTCGTGCGTTCGTAGGCCTCAAAAGTCAGACGCGGGCGGGCGTTTGATCGACGCCCGCGCGCCAACAATGGCCAATGAACGGAGTGTGGTTCGTGAGGCCATCCCAGGAATTCAACCTTCAATCGAACCGGCGGCCCGCCCGGGTGGCCTCCCCCTATTAGTAGCCCTTTCTGTGCAAGGGGGACCTCATTTTTTAGCCCACCCCTACCACGGGGGGGGAGCAAAAACCAAACCGAAAAAAGGACATTTGCTTGATCAATGTCGCCTTCGGACTGAGGCCGGCCGGCAAGAGGGGCGACACGTGATTGAGTAATTGAAAATTACCGGAGCGATTAATCTCCTGGCTATTCGCGTCAATTATCGTTTGCGCAAAAGTCCAGCCCGTTTCAATCGGGCGCTGTTTTAGGCGATTAGTTGTTTAGAAGGCCACCGCCACCGCACAACGCCTCATTAGGCCAAACTATGTTAACAGAAGAACGACCCTTGGGACAATTATTTATTCTAACCAACCGAAGGAATAAAGTTTTCCACAATTAAAACATAACCTTCCAGCGTCAGTTTAATAACGTTAGCTCTATTAAACAATTTCATGGCCAAGAGAAAGTGAAACAATAGCCAACGAATATCATTTCGTTGCGAATTCAAAGCTAAATTACCAACACAACAATCAAATGGGCAACAAATATATGATTGAAGGGGAACAAAATGACGTCAAAAGAAGGTCACGAGGCGTTCAGAGTGATTCTTCGGTAAGGATCGCATTCAAGATCCTTCAACATGCTAACATTCTAAGCAAATTGAGGGCACACGTGACAGATATGGTTGGTTCCGAGTTACAAACTACTCTCAGCCTCGGCTATTTTCCAGCAACAGCGCAGTGCTCAGGATCGGTCTGCGATCCAGTGATTTGCTACAGCACATAGCATAAGTAAGCATAACATTGCACATCCAACCGTGGGCCTTCATCACGCTGTGTCCGGTGTGCGTGTGTTGCGCTTCGTTTACGCATTGCCGAATTGGTCACGCCAGATCGGAGCCGCCTCGGAGTCGCCTTTCCACCCCACCGACACCGACCGGGGACCGACAGCGAAAAGGGACGAAAAGCTAATTATTGGAAAAAAAAATGAAAACCAAAATCCCTGGGAAGAGCCCAAAAAACCGAGGAAACAACAACGCAACGGACGCAACGCAACTCAACCGAAAAAAAGCGAAGAAATCCTTTTTCTCCCATTTCGACCGGTTTTTTGGCGGGATGGTTCCAGAATTGGCAGAACTTTCACAGGAAATTGGTACCAGCGCACACGTCAGTGTGCGTGCGTTCGCGCAGTTCCCAGCGGGACGCGCCAAGTGATTTCGGTCGATCCCGCGATCGCTGGCCCTCCAAGAAGTGGCTCAGCTTGGGAAGCGAACGCTGCGCCATCCCGGAATCCTTGGCCGCAGGTTTTCCTGCTTTCTGCATGGTGCATCCATCCAATTCTCAGGTACACCGAACGCGGTGCTGGGAGGCCAAGCAGCGAAGGCGACCTAGGGCCGGGTGCGCCGAAAAAGGACATTCCACGGCCGCGCTTCAAAGTGAACGCGCGCGTGGGTGTGCGTGTAGGTGCGCTGTGGGTGCTCTGAACTATCGCCAAAATTATTCCCCGTCCCACGGACCCACGGTGCTGGTGGTGGTGGTTTCTCGTTTCCGTTCCGACCCTCGACGCGACCGCCGTGCCTTGAGCCCGGCCGGAGGCTTTGTGCAGCCCTTTTCTCCTGCCTTCTGCGTGTTGGGTCCTTCGCCCGGCACGGCGGCCGGGAGAGGTATCGGCCGCGTATCGATCCTTTTACCTCCGCCGTTGCCACGGTCCACGGGGTCCCGAAGACGCAGGACGATTCCGAGAAGTGTATCTCTAGAGGCGCACCAAAAACCCGCCGCGTCATCGCTGCCCGCCGCGTGACGACCTTGCAATGCAATGTTGCAACGCATTTTTATGGCCACCACCAGCACCGTGAGGGAAACGGCAAATGTCACGTCCCTCGGTGCCCACGGTGCAGAAGGCACGCAGGCGGCGGCGGGGACGTAATGACGCGGCGTGTTTCGACCGAAGGACGGGCGCAAGAGGAAACGACCGAGAGGGTGGGACATTTTGCCAGGACCGACCGGGCTGTCGGTCGGTCCCGGGGACCCGGGGCCTCTATTAACACCCGCGCCGCAGGACGCAGCAATCCCGGGAAGGCTAATCGCGGGCGAGCAGGCAACCGGCGGCAGCGGCGGCGGCGACAGGAAACCCTTCTCTCGGGTCGCCTTTTTCGCGCGCCGAATCGGGACGAGGAACGCACCGAAGGCGACGGCGTCCCGCCAAAAACCGCCGCGGCGGTGGCCAGGAAATGGTCGAACCGAGGCACTTTCCGCAGCGAAATTCCCCGAATTTGGCTTATTTTTACAAATACTGGCCCCGAGGGGTTCCAGGGCTGGACAAGGGGACGCAGGGCAATGGACCAACGGTGTACCTGGGCCTCGGGCTGAATGCAATGCAACCAACGACGGCAACAACAACAGCAGCAGCGCGCGAAAGAAGCCCCCTAAGGGATGCGCCTTCGGTTCGGCGAGGTAGACGCTCATGTTGTTCGGCGAAGTTTAGGAGTCGAGCAAATCAACCAGCCAAGTTGACTTCTAATAAAAAATGCATAAATTAGCGCACAGTTTTCGGAATATCAAAACAGTGTTTCAAAAGCGCAATGGAAATGGTACCCAAGATTCTCTTTAAATCGGTACCGATTTAAACGAAAAAGTCAATTAATGTTGACGACTGTTGTACTGAAGGCAGCACACTTAAAAGAAGTCAATTCGTTCCACTTTCCGTTCGCTATATTGGGCAATTTCGACTAATTTCGACTAATGTTTTGGTAATTGTTTTAACTTTGATTTTTGACTTTGACATTGATTTTGTTTTAATAAAATTTATTCGAAAAACTCAACAGACTTGGATTCATCTTGCACTGAATTACAGGTTAAACATTATCGAGCGATAACTGAGCTACGCCAGGATGTAACGGAAAGGTCACTACTAAAATATATTAATGTGGCTTGTTGCGTTGCATCTGCGTTGCATCGGTATCAGTTCGAATCCTGACAAAAGATTAAGTTGGTGCTCAACATGACTCTGTCCGTTTTATAATAATAACAATAGATAAGTCATAATACTAGAACGATGTTTGTTCTAAGATAACGAAAATAATCCAACTCTAGATTTCCTTTTTGTTTATTTTATTTATTATTAGGTTGGACAGAACCGCATTAAGATCCAACTTGAAATTAAGGCGCTTAAGTTGATGCACTCTGATCTAGAGACTAAGTTATTCTAAGTTCACTTCTTAGTAAACAAAATAGAGTTACGTTACTTCTTTATAACGAACCGAAGGATTCCGTTGAGTTCTTGGCTATAGGTAACCTCTTTGCTTCAGGAACCTATCGTAAATCGACCTTAGCAACAAAAGGATTGCCTGCTGGCCAAAAATCTCTTAGACGATCGGCTTTTCTAGAGCCTCTCATGTCTGTGAGAACATGAACTCAACTTAAAAGCCCGAAACAAGGTGCCCAGTTTTTGGGTGCCCGGCCGTGTCGCGGTCTGCCGGGAAATATCCCGTCGCCGGCCGTAAATCCGCCCGCCGACCGCCGGGTGTTCAAGCCTTTCGCGTTCTCGTCCTTAATCCGCTTCCTTAGCCCGGTGACTCCGACAACCGGAGTCGATGTTTCATCGCTCCGAGGAAGAAAACAAACCCGAAACCGAAAGCAAACAGCAAAAAAAAATGGCCGTACGTGCCATTTGCGTCCTTTTGCTTTACGCGAAGCCAACCCATACCCTCCATCGCGTTCAGACCACGTTCACGGTCTCCTCCTGCGAAGAGTTGCAGCGGTTTTTTTTTTCAGTTGTTTTCGATTTCACCTCCACCGAAAAGCGATATCGTCAGGGAGAAGGACGAACGAACGCTCGGGTGAAGAAAAAAAAATACAACAAGACTCCCAACAACAATCAGTCTGCAGTCTGCGGCTGCGACCGATCGAGCTCCGTCCTTCGGGGGATACCCGAACCGAGGCAAACGGCCATTGTGTGTGGCGGCGGCGGTGGCGGCGGCGGCGGAGTGCTACCTTTGGCAGAGCATAAATGAAGGACGGCAATCTGACGTCCTTTCGGGCGATTTCGCTCCGCTCCGGCTCCGCCGGCCCGCGGCACCGAAGCGAAAATAAGGAAAGCGGCAGTGACAAAACGCGACCGTGGCCGCGTGTGTGTGTGGTGGTCGAGGTGGAAAAGAACGAAAAGATGAAAGAGGACGAAGAAGCAGCCAGCCAGCAGGATATGCGGTGCCTTGGGCTGGCTTGTCGCGAAATATGTCCCACCACACCCGCCCACCGCGCAAATTTTTCCGCAAGGATCGGTCCAGCGCTTTTCCCGTCCAGTGCCGTTTCGGTGCACTCCTTTCCCTGCGCTCGCCTCATTTGTACGTTTTGTCCTTAGATCCGCTTTCGTTCTTTAATCACTGCACATCTCGGGCGGCCAGCGAAAGGGGCTGCGCTCCTTACTTTCGCCGTTTAATCTTCCCGCGAACGCCCGCGTGTGTGTGTGTGCGGGTTTGTGTCTCGTTTTTCCTCGTCCTCATCGCGCATCCTTTTGCGGTCTTTTCGCGCGACGAGGGTGTGCATCGCTGTCCGCCGTCAGCCGAAGGCCGAAGGGAACCGGCGACCGGCGATGGTGACATATCCTGCGGCGCACGGGTGTGTCTGCGTGTGTGTGTGCGTGCGTTTATGCGGCAGGACACCAACAGTATGGAAGCAATAAATAGCAATCCGTGGAACGCACCGCGCTGCGGCGGTCCACGTCCTGTGAGAAATGGAGAGCGAGAAAGAAAAGGATCCCGCCGCAGGACAGTCGCCTCTGCCGTACCTAGGCACACACACACACACCTTTCCCCAAGGATGTAGTCCATCCGGTCACTGGACGCCGGCGAGGCAAGCCGACCAGCTCCCTGCTGCCTTCGGTCTTATTTATTATACGCGTCCTACGAACCCGGCAACGTCCTGCCGCGCCTTTGCCTGAAGCTGATGAACTTGAAAGCGTGACGTTTTCTTACCCCCGCGGAATATTTTCCCTCGTACCACCAGTTCAATCGATCGTTGCTTTGGGAATAAACAGGCAACTGGGCCTATAACCGTAAGGCGGCACTCGAATTTCAAATCAATCCACACTTCAATCGAAAAAAAGGATTCATGGGTTGCGCGTGCCTTAGCGTGTGTCGTAATTTGATCCTGGCCATAGCCGAAGAGCCGCACCATCGGTAATATCCTTAATCGGGAAAAACGAGAGCGGCTCCTGTCGGCCCAACGCCTCGCTGGTTCACTCTGAATCGTTCTAATTTTCTTATCGTATTTTGGATTATATACGGTACTCTTGACAAAGACCATAAACCATCCCGGATGAAGCAACAAAACCTCAATTGGTCGAAAGATCATACTTCGGCGGCACCAAACGTTCCTGGTCCTGGTTATAAGATCAGTGCGGTCCGATTCCAAATTATAATATTCAGTTTCAAGTGGAATTAATACAATAAAGACAGCCACATATGCGAAGCAATAAAGGATAGTCCTGACGTCCTGTTTGAAAGTATCGCAGGCCCCATAGCAATGTAGAGCAAATAAATCAGACACTGACCCTTGGTTAGCACGGCCCTCGGAAGATGTTGCTGGACCGATCCCTGAAACAGCAAAAAAAGAGTACATTCAAATTCATTTTACAACGAATTTGTTTTCATTAGTTTTCATTAAATCTGTGCGAAGGGACGAAACCAGTGCCCGGTTGTCTATTCCGACACTCCCATTCCGGCCGCCTGATCCGTCTCGACCCGCATCAGGGACGGATTGCGGCAAGAAAGCATGCTTCCGCCATTGGTCCCTGAAAACGTCTCCGTTTGGTGAGTGAGCAAACACGGACCGACCGTTGCTCAGCTCCAGCGAATTCGGGTGTCCTTGGAAACGCGCGAACGGTCCGAAACTTTCTTTCGTGTCCCGTCCATCATCCCCTGTGACAGAACGCATCCAATTGCGCTGCACACATGCCCAAGTCAACGGATGCGGATGGACACGGGATAGATTCGCGGTCTTCTGTAGCCTTCTGAAGCTAACATTTATTTGCACAACTCCCAGAGAGAGAAAGGGAAAGACACATTCATTCGCGGACCATACCGGAAGGATATCTGGAACGGCGCACGGTATGTGTGAGGGGATGGGATGGTGGCCGAGAGAGCGGAAGACGACCAGCAGGGGGTGAATCTTCCGAGTCAAATCAAGTCCACCTTGGCCATCGGTTTGGCCGCTTGCATCATCTAAGAAAAATGGAAATGACGCAAGACAAAGAGCGCCAGGGAGAATGAAACATAGACACAGAGCGAGCTAGAACGTTGGCGACAGTGAGAGAGAAAGAGAGAGAGATCCCCTCCGGAAGCCTACGCTGAAGGTGGCAAGGATTAAATGCAGCGCAAAGAAAGCACATACGGGGCCCGACTTCGGTGGTCCAGCGTCGTTTTGGGTCCCGGTCCTCCTCACCCCACCACCGGTCGACGGAGAAGGCAACAAGATGCCCGACGTCGGGACGGGATGTGCACTGGGCCGGGCCGGCCAGGACCGGACACTGTCCGAAACGGATCTGCATACGGCGAGCGTCAGCGTCGTGTACATATCGAACCCCCCGTTCCCCCCGGGCGCCCTGCCCCGTTCTCGGCCGCTCCGGGAGCGTGTCTAGACCACGGACGACGTCCATCTCGTGCAGTCATTTCAAGCAACCCACTCACCCACCCACTAGCACACACACACAAAAAACGCACGAAAAGAGGAGTCCATCCAGCCAGCCAGCCAGCCTGTATGCTAATACATCCTTCGGCTGCGGGAAGGACTTCCGGACGGTCGCCGTAGACACATCCCGACGACGACGACGACGATGGCAGAGAATTGGATGTCCATGTTCTTATTTTTTGCCCGAACTCCCTCACCGGACAGGACCGAACCGGACCGGGGCCTGGACTCCATCGATCCAAGATGAATGATGCGCGCCGCGCCGGACGGCGAACCATCGGCGTGGTCCAGCCAGCCAGGATAACCCCGGATAGGTGGGGTCCTCTCTCGCTCTCTCTCGCGCCGCCTTAGCGTCTTGAAGGGGCCCGGATCCGGGCACAATACGGCGGACCAAGCGTGGATTTGAGTCAACCCGGAGCAGGGGCGGAGAGCTCGGTTTGTTCAGGGTGTATGTGTGTGTGTGCGTGTGTCAACCACCAGCAAGCGAAAGGATCCTCCAGGATGGCTCCCATTATCCGGCGAACCCCACTAGAACGACTGGCTCGCCCGCCCGGCCTGACTTCGCCCGGTCCGGTCGGAACCAGCTCCGGGGTTGGTGTCCGTTTTTCAAGCGTTCCAGTTTTTAGGAACCCCCACCACCCCCCTCGGGTGCGGTTAGTCGAGGAAGTCGAGAAAGACACACATACGCCCCTCCGTGTGTGTGTGTGTGCGCTCCAAATGGCCCGGGCTCGGTTCTGTTTATGTGCCGAGCCGAGCAACCGAGAAGGCCTAAAAGTGCATCTTTTCGGGATCCTCGAGGAAGCAGGACGCAGTGGCGGGGAGCTAAATTATAAGATGATAACTCCGGGCACAGGGCAACCCTCCCCACACCGGGGGGGGGGAGCAAAACCGCACACGAGGCTCGACCGTCCGGCCGTCGCAAGATGCGTGCAGCGCAAAAAGGAGCCACAGGAGCCTCTTTCGCAGGGCCCTGGCCGTGCCTTCGCGCTGCCGATTAGAATGCAGGAACATCAACCATGTCATGGACACGGATGTGACATGTGAGCCCGGCCCCGAACCCGGTGCCGGGTTCCTACCGACCAAAGATGCCGGCACAACTCGAGGACGACACCGGACGAACCCTGGGCGAACCCTTGAACCGGTTGCGTTGAATCTTCCCGTATCTTTTCCGAGCCGATCAAGCAGAGAGTCAGGAAGGAGCCCAGAAGGAGTCCAGTGGCCGGTGCTCGGCAGATGCATCTCTAATCCGCCAATGGCCAATCCGCCAACGACGACGCAACGGCCGGCGGTCGGACACCCCACCTCTACGCACATACGCGGCGGGAACTACATACGCATCCTTGTTCGCAGCAAGCGCCGCACACGCCTACCGGTCGTGACTAATGGCGTTTGGGGTGGGGGGGTGTGGTGTGGTTGGTAAATAAGAGCTCGGCCACCGTCACCTGGGGACTCTTCCGACAGATGGCGCGCTAGCGCAAGACAGGGATGCGGCTAGATGAGCTAGAAGGAAGAGCGAAAAAACTAGTCCAAAGAAAAGGTTAAGATGGGGAGGAGTGCCCAGGCCGGAGAATGCGGGTCAGAGTGCCAAGTCCGGCCAGGCTGGACTTCGCGGAAGCGAATGGATCAAGCGCAATATTCAAAACGAGCTTTCTCTTCGGCTTCGGACCTAAAGCAGGGGGGAATCGGGACGAGCGGAGTCCATAATCTGTGGGCCAGGAGGTGGTACGGGCTGTGCACGTGAGCAGCGATGGCACACGTGAGCAGCGAGGGCACTGGTCAGGATCCTCAAGTATTGGCCCGCGTGGATTGGAACTCCTAGCACCAAGAACCGGAATTCAACAAGAGAAGCCGAAGCGAAGTGGAAAGACCTAAGAAGCAGAGACACACGCGCGCCCCCTGGTGTTTGTTACGCGGACGCTGACCAAACGAGGTCCTGTGAAAAAAACAAGACGCACACACACACGCACAAAAAGCGTCCCCAAACCGAGCTGAACCGAAAAACCGTCAACATAACACGCAGCATAACGTCGTGGCCAGAGCGATCGAAAAATGGACTGACCACCCCCACCCACACTGACACACACATGCACGCACACAGCGTCACCTACCCACCCACCGACCCGACCTAAGCCGTCGCGCTCGCCAACAACAGCAGCAGCAAGAGCAGAAGAAATCGTGCTCGAGATGGACACAACACACTTACCGCCGTCTTCCTCCACTTCGCCCCACCTACACTGGACCGCTCTTCCCCTCAACCCCCCCCGCTACCGAGTGGCAAAATTTTCATTCTCCAAAGTCCCCAACAATCGTCCTTGCCATCGTCGTCGTCGTCGCCGGCCGCGTTGCCGTGGTTTGGCAGCATCATGCTGTGGGTGGGTGGTTGGGTGGGTGGTTGGGCGCCCACACACCACCGGGCAGCAGCATTTCGCCAATCAAGCGACCCAACTCCTCGACCCAAACACACACAGGCACACGTGTGTGCGCGGGCTCTCGCGCAAGCATACACTCATATCTTCTCAGGACCCGCCTCGGTGGGGGCGGTGGAAGAGAGGGTGGCGGTTACAACTACACTAGCAAATAAATTTTCTTAGCTTTACTCACTGGTCAGTTTGCTCAGGTTCTCTTTTCCAGACCCCCCGCCCCCCACCCTCCCCAGTCGCTTCGTCCCATTTACTCCCACAGCATGCGGATCGTTATGTTGCTCGAAGGATACGAAGGGTGCAGTCTTTTTGGGGGGGGTGGTGGGGGAGGTGGCGCGCAAGGTCCAGTAGCTAACTTTGGTGCACGACGACGACGCTGACGACGACGCTCTACCGCCGTTGGCGTAGATGAGCATCCCTCGACCACCCACACCCACCCACCCATCCGCCGACACCCATGCTACCGCTTTCTTTGCGTTGCTAAGTGAGTCCCTGGTCCCCGTGGCGGCGCAAGAATCGGCGCACTGAAACGCAAAAAGCAGAAAAAGCGAAAAAGGAAAAACATAACCGAAGGATGTGCGAGCGGCCCGACGACGACGACGACGACGGCGACGACGAGGACGATGGCCACACACATAAAACCAATTGGTCAGCTGATGGACTTCACGAGCGCCATATGTGTGACGACGCTCCACACGCCGCATGTGTGTAGGTGTACGTGTGAGAGGGACAGAGACGGCGAGAGACAGGGTAAGAGCGTGTGGTCCAGTTGGTCGGTCGAGCGAGAAGCGTTGTCCGGCGGTCCAGTTTTTCTCGTACCGCCAAACACACACACATGCTCGAAGGGGTAGAGAGGAGTCCGCGCGCGTGTGTTGGTGAGTGAGTGAAAGGACCCGAAAAGCCGACCAACGGAACGAGACGGAAGAACAGCGAGAATGGACACCCCGCATCTGGACGTCCTGCTGGCGACGACGACGGAGTATATAGAGCGCAGGATAGAGCAGGGGGGTAAGGGGTGTTTCTAGGAGACCGCCTCGGCCGGACTTTCTCCTCGATTTCTCAAATTTTTGAGACGAACACCTTCGCCCGAAGGATAAATCTTTGGCGCGGCGCGGCGATCGCACATACGACCGAAGGACCGGCCACCCGCATATGTCGAAGCGTGTGAGGCGGGTGGGGCGAGGGCGGGGGGGGTCCTTTATCGCCTACAAGTCGTGCAGTGGGACGCGGCGACGGGTGGCGGCAGTGTGGAGCGAATCAACCCGGCCCTCGGTGCGCCATCCGTATATCCTTTTTTTTTGGTTGCAGCTCAGGAGGCTTTCACGCGAAAAGAAGACGCCTCACCGCGCGCTCATCCAACGCACGCGACCATGTCAGCTCCCGAGTCTCACGGTACGGTGTCCTTTCCTCCCTTCCCCCACCAGTCCATTCTGAACGTTCCCTGAAACGCCTTCAACAGGAGCGCTCCTGTGCGTAGGCAATTGGATCGAGCGGTGCGCTAAGAAGCTCAATCATTCACACACGTGCAAACGCCCCCACAGCCCGCGCCCTCACCTCGTCGCCCTCCCGCAATCCACCACGTGTGTTGCGTCGCCGGCGGGACTTATGGGACGCCGCTCGCATCGATCGGTCAACGGCAAAAGGGGGACACGCGAAACGTAGCCTAGAAAAGAGGGGTGGTGGTGGGGGGAAGGAAAAAGAACCCCGAGAAACCCACACACACACACACGGGCGCGCGCGCGCGCTCGAAAAGGATTGAGGCGAAGATGGCGATGGCTTCGGACGTCGCAGCGTAATCGCTGACCCTCGCGCAGAAATTCACGGCGCCGCGTGTGGCTTTCTTCCGGCGGCGTACGTGTGTACGCGACCGGCACACGTACGCGCGCCACACACACACGCACGGTTACCCGAGGGGACAAAGGAGTCGCCTCGGCCTCGAACGCGACGCGGCGATGGTGATGATATTGACATCGCGTCCGTAGGTGCGAAGGTCCTCCGGAGGCTGGGACGGTGCCTTCGTGTGTGTGCGAGGAGGCGGTTGAGAAGGTTAGCGGGCGGGCGGAGGGTAATTGAAAGAAGAGATAAGACAAATGGCACGAAACCCGGACGTGCGTGACACGCGCGCGATGTGAGGCCGACCGAAATTACCAGCCGACCCTTCACACATCGCCCCCCCCGGACACACACCGCGAAACACGCGAACCCGCGGACGGGATGAAAAAGGATACTGGCCCCGCACACACACGCTGCGTGGGTCGAATTCATCCATCGATAACCGTCGCCGTCACCGTCGCCGTCGCTGCTGTCAGTCAAATTAATTCGAAAAACCCAGTAATGAGCAGGAGGAGGCGACGGGGGACCGTGATCCTGGACGCACCCGGTCCGCTCCCTCCCCCACACCCGCCGGTCCACTCCGCCTTTTCTTCATCACGCCCCAGCAGCGGCAACAACAACAGCCACGACCTTCTTTATCCTTTCGCTGGCCCCACGCTCTCTGTCTCTCTATCTCTCTACCGCACACCAACACAACCTCACACGCACTCTAAACGGCCTCCTAGGATGTGAGTAAATGCAATCCCACCTCCGTCGCCGGATCTGGCCATCCCAAAGGATCTCTAAAACCGGACCACCACCGGACGGGCCACTTTGTCTCACGTCGTCTCATATCCTTTCGCCGCGTATCCTTTGGCTTCCAGCACGAGCCTCTCCTCGCCGACCCCCCTTCCCAGTGAGGCCACGCGAAAAACGCATCTTGCGCGTCCGTAGCGCGCGCGAAAGGACGAACAGCGTAAGCGTCCCCTTGCGGAACCGCAACCCAACAATAACAACAACCATCGCCAAACACACACACATACACGGGCGCGCGTATCCTTGCAGCGAAATTTCGTTGCCAGCATGGTTCCCCCCGAGCCGGGCCACCCCACCATGGCGCTGGGTCGCCACCGTTGCCGTCTTTTAATCTTCCCTTCCCTCCATCCGCTGACGCGACGCTGTGGCACTCACACCACCGGCCATCAGGGGCGGACATCCTTTCGGCGGCGGACATTACTCTGCATCTCGCTCGCTCTTTCGCTTACGCTCCCCCGTCTCCTTCTCTCCCCCCGGGGGCGCACCGTGTGGCCGGCGGCGGCGTACGTACGTGGCATACGCGTAATCATCTCAACCTCCTCCTGGAGGCCATCGTCTCAACGGCGGCGGCGACTGTCGCCATCTCGTGCGGCGAACGTCCTTCCAGTCGCGAGGACGACGAGTCCGGGCCTTGTTGGTCGCGCGCGCTATGGTCACCGGAGGCGAACGCCAGACGGACTCCACGGGCTTCGGCGGGGGCCGGAATTTAAGTACGAGTAGCTGCGTGTGTCCCTCCGCCCGCTTCACGCCACCGCCTCCCCCTCCGGGAAGGATACACTCTTGCAAGATTATTTATCCCTCCAATTGCCAGCCGTATCCTTGCTGCCGTCATCCGGCGCTGTCGCTCTCTCTCTCTCACTCACTCTCTACCTCTCTCTCTCTGTCTCTCTCTTGGGACGCCGTTGGACGCGCTCATTTGGTGCATATCATTTGGTGGGCCAGAGGCTGCACGGCGAGAGTCATCGCCGCGGATGGACTGTGTTTGGCGGGCCCGAAAACTGTGGCCCGAGATCCCGAGGCACACACACACACACACACACGAACACGTGCGCGAGGGACAAGACCATGACCGACCCTCGTCCGCCAGTACACGTGGACCGGGTGGGTTGGGAAAAGAAATTGGCAAAACTCCGGCGCTCCGTCCTCGGCGAGGGATCCGACCTCCGATTCGGGTGACCAGTTGCTGGTCGCGTAAGTTTCGGTTGGGAATCTGTCATCGGCCTCAAAACAGGTCCTATTTTGACAGCTTTGTCATTCGGGGTGACGATGTGACGCAGGAATGGACTCTAGACTCACTCACTAAAGAGGTCATTAATTGCAAACTTTGACGAAGAAGCTCTTAAACTCGAGCGTAGCGTCAATCTGGACCTTTTGAAAAGGTCTACTCGGTGACAGTGGGTCTTCACTTGTCAAACTGAAGGTTCGAAAGAGCTGTTGAATGCCGGTATCCCAGGTCAAGCCGCTAAGCTTATGGATTGCACTCTGTATTACGTTTATTAGCTTACAATAATCTACTCGTAAACTCTAAAACAGAAGGATAAGTTAATTTAGTGGACGAACTGAGATTAATAAATGTGGCTTCTCCGAAATTTCCGTTCGGTTCTGTCGCTGGTAACCCTAACCTTACTTCGACTCGAGCGGCTCGGGAAGTATTGTGTCAATTGCACATCGCGATGCCGCCGTCCGAGGGAAAAGTTATGCTCACCATCCTCCCACCTCGCCAGCTACCCGCTACCCGGTGTCCGAAGAGAAAAACCCAATCCCCTGCGTCGCGCCCGCGCCCGCGCCCTCGACCGCCGACCCGCATAGGTCATTCGCGACAAATCTCCCGCAGCGGCAGCTCGCGAATTTTCCTTTCTCGCGCGGTGTGAGTGGTCATTTCTTCGTCGCGCAAGTCTCCCACACGGCCTACGGCGGCGTGTCTGCCCGCCCGCGTGTACGTGTGTGTGTGTTTGTTTACGCTCCTTCGTGTCCGTTGGCCTCACGCCCACCACCAGCTTGTGCCGCGGCCAACCCACCAACACGTCCTCGTCGTCGTCCTCGTCGTCGTCGTCGTCGTCGTCCTTTCGGTCGGACGCATCGTCGTCGTGACCCCTTCGCGAAATTCGCTGTCCTTTGTCTTGCGGGTGCGTCTTACTCACACGGAGAAACGGCCCCGTACCGACACACGCACACAGCAGACCGCGCGAGAAGCTGATATCGCACCATCTTGACCATCGTCCTGCTGCTGCTGCTGGATTTTTCTTCGGCCATTCGGCAAAAATAATTTCTCAAAGGCTCCTTCTCTCTCTCGCTCTCGATCTCCCTCACACACACACACACACACACACAAGTCTCGGTCAGTCCGGCACCCTCGCTCATCCCACCGGGGCCCGCTTCGGTCCCCTCGGTGGCTAGCTTCCCGTGGACCCCGCTCGTCGATGCGTCCGGCAGAAGTTGGCCGCGCAATGGGGTGTCCTTCCTTGGGCCGGTCAGCGCGACACCGCGCGCCAGGATTCAGGATCGGTTTCGATCCGGCACGGTCTCTCGCTCTCACGCGCCCCTGCTCTCTCACTCTCGCTTTGTCCATCGTAGCCGAGGATTTACTCTCGCTTTCGACTCGCGCCACGTCTTCGGAGCACTTCGGAGTGTCCAGTGTCCCCCCGCCGTGTGTGTGTTCGCTCGCGGTTACCAACACAAACCCCGCGCAAGGAGCAACACGACCGTTCGGAGCGAGTGAAACAGCAACATAAACACGGGCGGACACAGGGACCCTCTCCCTCACTCACTCGCCGTTCTCTATCTCTTTATCTGGCGCCTTGCGGCTCGGGCTGCGAATGTCCTGCTGCACACCCGGTATCGTTCGCGAAGCGCGATTCGCGCGGACTCCTTCGAATTTCGCGAACCGGGCTGCTGGTCACCGGGCGCCCTTTTGCGCGGCCAAGAAACAGGATTTTTGCTGACACGGACTGCGGACTGCGGCTCACCCCGGGGCCACCGTGCGTTTTCCAACCCAAAAAAACCTGCCCCAGGCACACACACGTTCGCGGTAGGTGCAGAGCTCAGAGGTATCTGGTCAACGGCGTCGTCACATGTGACTTTAAGGCATGTGTGTGTGCAAAATCCTCACATTTTAGCCGCATCCGTCGCGGGGACTTTCTTGCAAGCATTGGCACATTTTCTGGCAGCGGTCACAGCGAACCTGCGGGACTGCGACCGGCGGGTAAAAATTGCGGAATGAGAACTTTCCCGGGAGGATCACACACCGCGACGGCCACGTTTTCGCCCAGACGACACATGCGGCACATTACGGCGGACCGTGGGCTTCATCGATTACCCCTCGCATGCTGTTGGCCTAGGGAGAGAATGCTCACAGCAAGAGACCATCATCCGTGGCCCGTGTGCCAGGCCATGGTCCATCATAGGGATGTCACAGAGAGTGCTGCTACGCGCTAAAATATAAGAAAATGCTCACTAAAAAGAATGCTTTGAGTCACTAAAATTCCATACATACGTTTCCTTGTTGGCTTCCCAACTTGACTGATTGTAGACTGCGATCTGATGAATGAATCATAGCGTTCTTATAGAGTATCCGTTGTTGTGTACGAGTATCCATGAGCTCTCCTTTACAGGAACTAAGCTCTTACGTCATTGTGCTACTAACGTCTGCCAGGATTACGGATAACAGTTTAATGGGCGCTAGAAAGCAAAACGGACGATCCTCACGCCATGAGGACCGACCATAATTGAGGACAATACCCTCAAAATTAGTGTTCCCTTTATTGTTTGTACCCTTCTTTGTTAGAATGACCTTTAGATTGGCAATTTAAAGGTTGGATCAATAAATGGAGGCAGTTGTTGCTAAAGCTGGCAGCCATGGCAGCGATCGCAGAAGGGCGACAAACGCACATTTGCTAACCTGACAGCCTGTGTCCCTTACGCACACCGTCGAAGATCGCAACCAGGGCGAATGGCGATCAGTCAAGGCTGCGCGGGGCATTCGGTGACCCTTTTGCGAATTCGCCAGCCGGATCGTGGTGTTGGTGACCCTCTTAAATCAACGGGGACCCGGTACGTGCTTTCGTTCTTCTTTTATAATTTCCACAACTCAAAGGTTCATCGCGTCATCGGTCAGCTGCGTCACTGAAAGGGCACACACACCCACGCACGCCCCTACACAGCTGTTTGAGCGAAACGCAGCGACAAAACCGGTGCATTTTCCGCTTGATCCGCAGCCTTTTGCCCCACGGAGTCCCGGCACCGTTCGTTAATGGCGACGGCGAGAAGCGCGAAAAGGATAACCACACACACACACACGGTGGTGAAGCGCGCAAAAAGTGGGTCCAAATGGTTGCAAAAAGTGTGCGAAAAACGTCGATCACCCTGCCGGAGTGTGTGGGTGTGATGGTGGGAGGCGAAAGGGGCACGCACTGCTCGTTCCGTTCCGGAGCCGTTTTGCTCGCGCTCTTGTTTACCGTACTTCCGGTTGCACCGTGCGCGTTTCGTGCGTGCCGGCCGGCCATCGCAGGACTTGGCTCGCGGTAAATCAGGGGAAAAACGCACACAACGGCGCCCGCGGGAGGGAACCACTCGTGCGTGCGTGCGTGCGAGTGAGCGAGAGGCAGTCGGCTCGCGGTGCAATCGCGACGCACCACCCGAACGAGGGACAAAAAAACGGCGATCCGGCGAGTGAGCGAGCGAGCGAGCGATCGGCGGTCACCGGCGAGAGAGAGCGGTGCACGCACACACACACACAGAGGTACACTTCGGCACGACGGCGGTCGTCCGGAAAGAGCGAGAGCGCGCGCCACGCAGAGAGAGCGAGAGCCGCGCGGATCGCAGGAACGCATTTTTATTTTCGTCACTTTCGGGCACGCGTTATTTAAATTTCCGTTCAGTTAAGTTCGAGAAACGTGACGCGAAGGACGTTTTCCGAGAGGACCGTCCGACGACCGGCAGGCAGGCAGGCACACACGCACGCAGGCAGGCAACCAGAGCATCGGCCCGCAGGCCCCCGAGGAGTCGAGAGAGAGCGAGAGTGTGGTGTGTGCGAGCGCGCGCGCGTTTTCACGACGTCGTGCAATAATATTTGGCCAGCGGCGACGGCGACGGGACCCGGCACTCCGGCTGGACGACGACGGCATTAGCGAGTCCGCGGAAGAGTTAGTCACAAACAAACCGAACGTCGGGGTGGTCGCGTGTCCGAGGATTGTACATTCCGGCGCGACACGGAGAACCTACGAGAGGGAGAGAGAGAGGAAAGTCACGGAACGGGCAGACCGCAAACATATATTAGTCGTCTGCCGTTATAGTGGCCAGTCATTTTCAGTACTTGCCCTTCCGCGATAATTGCGACCGACCGTCAACGATAAACGTCAAAACGCGAATGTGTGTTCGAATTCCGAATCCGCCGAAATTCGTGCCGATTTCGAGTTCTTTTTGACGCGCGGATTTTAATGTTTTCCAAGTGATCGGTGGCCTGTGGCTTCGCGGTGATCGCGACAGAATCTCTACCCGGAATAGGCCAACAGTTCCCGTCAGGCAAAACCTGACACACACCACAGAGACCACAGAGCGAGAGAAAGAGGTTAGGTGCGCGTTCGAGAAGTGAACAAAAGACGCGTAAAATTCGGCCAAAAACCACGGCCATGGGTCGCTAAGGCCTCAGCGGCAGTGATCGACCGGGTTGGCCGGGGGTAGTGTGTGCTATGGGAGCTCGATAGAGGAGCGCGTGTGTGCGTTGACAGCTGACACGCGTCGGTTTGCTCGAAAATTCGATCAGTTTGCAGTTTTCATCCGATGCACTGTCCACAGTAGTCGTGTGTGCCGGGAGGACCACAGTCCCGGGCCCATCCAGGACCCCCCCCATCCCCCCCTCTTGGAACACTGTCTCGGTGTAGTGATCACCAGATCACCGGCAGCAGCCATCGCAGAGAAGCAGCACCGATCGGAGCGCGCGAACCCGCGGAGTCAGTGATAAGAACCATCGCACCCACACACACACACACAGCGAGTCACGCGCCAAAAGTGAACCGATCGAAAGGCGGCGGCAGAGGAAGGCATTTCCGGCCGGTTGTGATCGTGTGCCGGATCCCGCGAATTCCGCGAGGGACACCGGAAATCGCATTCGGGGCCCGAGGGGCACTGTTCCTTTAGTCTCCCGCGACTAGGTGTTGGTGTTGAAAAGTGACGCGTGGCCAAGCCTCAAAAGTCAGTAACTGGGTCGACGACATCGACGGCGGGAGAGAGAACAAAGCGATTTATAGCGTTGGTGAAATTTTGGCCACGCAGGCCGCAGGTAGTCGGGTGCGGGTGCGGGCGCGGGCGCGATCGAAAGATCCTCGAAAGTGAGTGTGTGTGCTGCGAAAAAGGCGAGTGTGGAGTGGCGCAGAGTGGCGCGCAGTGAGATAGTGTTAGAATAGAGCGCTTTTTGGGGCGAGCACGACGCAGCAAGTGCGTACGAGTGGCACGGTGGCGGCAGTCAGCAGCCATCAGGCCCCGCCGGACGCCACGAACCCGGCCAGCAGCTTCGTACTGGCACGGCACCGGCAGCCGACGACGCCGCGCGCCGCCATCAGTGACCAGCAGCCGGAGGAGCCGCAGCAGTCGCAGCCGCCGCACCAGCAGCAGCAGCGACAGCGGCCCCGCTACCGCCAGCAGCTGGGCACCGACGACGAACAGCAGCGGCTCGCGTCGCTAGTGGCCGCCTCGGCCACCTTCTCCTCGTCGCTGGCAACCGAAAGGTTAATCAAGTTCGGTAAAATTCGGAGGTACCGGGAAACGAGTGCCTCTTCACCATCGAGACGGACGTCGCCGGCAACGCCCAGTGCACGTAAGTGACCGCGAACGCTTCCCGAATCCCCGTAATTTGCCCTTTTCCACTTCTTGTAGAAAGAGATGATCGCGCGGCGCGATCTCGTAATCGATTCGATGCGATTCGGTGGTCCGCCTGTGTTCCGTACCGTGTTTGTTTGTGTGGCCGTAATCGGAAGACGCCGCAAGACGAGACACACGACGGCACGGAGCGAGCACGTGGAGAATATGGTCCATGAATCAACAGATGTGCCTCCGCGCTCTCACGGTCGCTCTCGCTCTCCACCGAGGAATTAATGTTCGGGGTGCATGCGCCCCCGAATTACACAAATCACATCCCGCCAGGAGAAGTATCGGCCACATTAATTTTATGTCCCCCCCTCCAAGGTGGAAGTGCGTTCGATAGTCAAAGGAACTTAATTAGACCGTGCCACCGATCGGATGAAGGAGGTCCTTGGTACATCAATCAAATTAACGTTAAGTGACTGATTGTTGCATCGCTTTGGCCGATCGTAAACTCATTCATACTGCGAATTGGAGTTTGGATTGATTCGAAGCTTTATGTTGGCCACACAGTGGGTGTGTCTGTCTGTGTGCGATTGTGTCCTATCGCGGCTTGTCTCAACACCCAGCAGGATAGAAACGTGTGCAGAATCCACATTTGCCGTTAATGGCTCATCGAAGACGCGTCCTTGAACAGACTCACACGCTCGTTGGACCCCAGAGGTAACAAAAGCAGCCTCTCTTCTTATCTTTACAAAGGCCCTGAGGAAGGCCCGAGGAAGGTTTATGAGTTTTGGCAATCTTTACCACCAACCTTGGCACCGCGCCCTAGACACCCGTGTTCCGCGCAGGTACCGGGCGGGCGGTCGTGGGATGCATATGCCAGTTAGAGGCGACTTTCCAATACCGTTTCGCGTTCCGGGATCGAGGCCCTAATGCAAACCGCGGGCAGAAGTCCGTTCGGGAGACCACCGAATGCAGTCCGTTGCCTGCAGGACAGCCGTGGGATACCCTTTCTCATTCCGCGGGCGGACGACAGAGGGAGATGCCACAAAAAGGGCCTAATGCGCGGGCCTGCTGCATTATTTTACCTGTACCCACCCACACGTACCACCATTCGTCCTGCTCTGATGCGCGTGTTTTCTTTGCCTAATTTGGTCGCTTCGGTCGCTTAGGCGTCACAAATATCCTCAAACATCATCGTCCGCCTCAGCTGAGCACCCGGAGCCAGCCAGCCAGCCAGCAAAGGGACGGAACAGGACGTGGTGTGCGGCCGAAGAAGTCGAAAAAGGTCGCGGCCAAAAAGGGAAAAACGGCACAAGAAGCGAAAATAGAATTAACGAAACAAAACAGAAGCGCAAAAAACGCACACACCGCACGACGCAGCGCAGCGGCACCGGAGAGGAGGAAATGGGCAAAAATAATAATAAAATGTGTGCCGCGCTCGGCTGCTGCCTAATTTGTGAGAAGAACTGTTGACGATACCTTTTTTTTTTGCCGCGGTCTCGTCCGTTCCAGCCGCGCCGCACCGCGCCGTGAGTCCTCTCTCCCCTGGGGTGGTGTGCGCGCGGATTTTCGTCCGTTTTTTATCTCTTTATGCTTCGGGATTTTTTTTTCGTTTTGGTTATTTTTGGTGGGTTTCTTCGACGGCGATGACGACGTTGACGCGGTGCGCGCTCGTCACTGCCGGGGGCCGGCCCGGCTCCTGCCTTCTGTGTGTCCTGCACTTTGGTTTTTTTTCTCGCGAAAATGACGCAACCGAAAGGCCGCAGCAGCGGCAGCAGCGGGACAGCATTTATTATGGACACGGCACGGCACTGCAGCGGCAGGCATCCGAATCCGTAATACCCCTGGGGAGAGCGGGAGGGGACACTTTGTATGTGTGTGTTGTGGGTTTTATGGTGTTGGTGCCCAAGGCCCAAGCCAGGAGAGGGTGGTGAACCCGTAAGGACACGAGTGGTGGCCGAACGGGGAGAACACAGGTTGAGGGCGAAGCAGAAGGGGCTGCTGCTTCTTGGAACTGTCGACTGCAGCAGCAGCAGCAGCAGTAAGGACTTGGCACGGTCCACTAGGCCTCTGCTGGCTGGCTGGCGAGATGATGTCCTCGAAGACGAAAAGCCACATCACACCACCTACACCACACTTCAGGTGGACGATTCCCGCCGAAAAGGACACCGAGACTCTGATGTGGCCGCGTTCCCCCTCGAGGGCGCGCACCACAAAATCCGCGGTTCTCAGCTTTTTTCTCCGTTCTGCGCCCTTCTCCTTAGCCAAGGGAAAAGTCCAAAACATATCATCGCCACCTTGCCCCAGCAGCAGCAGCAAGGACCAAAAACCGCCGCGGTGGCCTGGCCCCATTAGTATAGTATAGTTGGCCGTCATTTCTGAGCCCCCGTTTCTCCTTCAAGCTGTCGGCGCGGTCCCTCCACGCGCGTGTGTGTGTTCGGTTGATGAGTGGCCGCGCGGGACGCGAAGCATTCGCACGCCACGCCACGGGAACGATTCTTGCGAAATCTTGCGACACCACCCCAAAGCACCCCAGAAGTCCGCGCGCGACTTCTCGGACGAGCGCCGCGGATATATAAGTTTTTTTTTCCTTCCCTTCCGTTACCCGTGCGCCATCACGCCGCGCTCCGGTTAGTCGCCTTTTTTGTGCACGTTTTCTCCTATTTTTTTTCGCCCGTGCTTCCGGCCGGTCGGTTGCCGCGCTGCCTCCCTGCCGGACGTTCTGTTCGTCGCACACACACTGACCGAGGGACGACGCGGACTTACTTTGTGCGCTCGGTTGGTGGTAGCTATTTTATTTTTTCGTTCCCTCTTCCCCCCGGCCTGTGTCCGCGAGACACACGCCTCGCCGGGGCCAGATCCTTGCGCGTCCAGCCAGCCAGCCAGCATCCTTTCTCCCTTGCCATTCTACGCGGTGCGCGGTCCATTTTCTCGAGTTTTCTTTCGCTTTCTCCGCTACATTCTCGCCCGCCCCTGAGCTTGACCACCCGGCCGGCTTGGTGGTCCATGGGGCTCCCTACCCGTCACCCGCACGCGTGCGAGTATGTGTGAGTGCGTGTAGGGTGGTGCTAGGTATGGTCGTTGTATGTGGCTCAGAAAGTCCTTTTGTTTTTCTGCCAACACCACGAAGGGAGGGAGGCTGGCTGTGGCCCAAACCGGGGCACCAAGAATTGACCGGGCGAGCGAGAAAAAGGAAGCTACTGAAACACAGACACACACACTCGTTCGGTTGAATTTTTCTTTAGCAGCTCTTCAAGAATCCGCATCACAAGTCGGAAGGTGGACAGAGTCTAAGACCTCGACCACAGCCCTAACTAAAGCGTCCCTTTAGTGGTGTCCTTTGAGTTTTTTCGCTAAAAAAGGACTTCTCTAAGTGACACAACCCCAAGGCGCGATCCAATAACAATCTGTTGGACTCGCCCATCTGTGCCCCGCTAGGTGTAAGAATGCGTAATTACCTGCGGCCCCTGGCACGCCAACCCCCAGGACAACCCCTTGACGCGCGGCGACCAAAGGAAGGACCCCCCTTCAACACGGGCGACGATTTAATTAAAATGCACCTTTCGCTTGCGCCGCGCGATCCCAAGCACCAAGGTATGTGTGTGCCACATGTCCTGTTAGCAAGAGGGACCCGTCCTCCCACCGGACCTGCGTTGCAACCCTTTTCCAGCAGCGCTAATCGTCGTTGGTCCGGTGCGACCCCCAGCGTATGTTTTTTTGCTTATTTTGCCCATTTTTTTGTCCGCGTTGCCCGCGTTTTTGTCACGCACGCATCGTCCTTTGCGGGAAAACACTGTGTGTGTGTGTGTGTGTGTGTGTGGGGTGACGTCGTCCTGCTGTCGCGCCCTGAAGGCTGCCTGCCGACCGGCCACCATATGCTTGATTGAAGAACTTGGCCGCCCGAAGAAAGAGGAAGTCGAAAGTGCACACTTTCTTGCGTGCCATGCCGGGGTGTTTTTGGCCCCCCGCGAGCCTGTGGTGGCTCCTTTACCACCGTCTCTTATCGATTTGGCCAATCACGCAAAGAGGCTCCATGCAGCAACAGCAAAAAAATAAAAAATAAAAACCCACGACCCAAAGGCGCGACGTCGAAAACCCCGTTAGAAAAACGACAAGTTTTGCGCGCGCCCGAACCCCCCCCCAAAAAGAGACCCGCCGGAGCCGGCCGCGGGGTCGGCTGGAGGACGCAAACGGGGTCCGCACGCAACGGCGGTCCGCGGTTGATGGAAGGAAGCGGCTTCCTTGAGCGCGACGAGAGCGAACAGGCAAACCTGTATTTTGGTTAGTCTGGACCGCGGGTCGGGGATTCGCGATTATTATTTTCTACACCCCCCCACCGGACCTCACCCACCGGAGCACCCTTTTGGCAACGGACGGAACCCCAATCCGCGGTGCGGGTTGGGTGCGCGTGTTCGTCTGTGAGGCCGCGTCTTGTGTTTTTGTTAACGCTTTTTATGTGATGCCTGCGCCGTCCTAATGAAATGCACTTTTCCCCACTTCCCAACACCCTGCGGGGGCCTGCTGGGGCCGATCCTGCTTTCCGAAAACGCAGGAGAGAGCGAGAGAGAGACGAAAAGAAACACATTTTAATTTAACTAATTCTCCCTTTCCGTTCTCATCAAGATGCTCGTCGTGGTCGAGCCTTTCGGCGGCCCGCGGCTCTCGATAGAGCAGATCGCGCGCGATCTTTCGTTCCCTTTCTCTACCTGTCCAGTTGCCATCACCACCCCGCAGGGAGACAGGAATCGGCCGTCGTTACCTGTCCCACGGCTCGGTGCATTGGCAGCGTCCGCCGAATGCACCGTTATTATGGCGCGCGGAAGCGGGGGGGGGACCGTTTGCGACATCAGACACCACCACCACCCCGAGAATTCGCGGTAAATTTGGTGTTGCACTTTTGATGAACTTTCTACTCCGTTCCGCCGTTGGCGCTAAGCTGCAACCGAATTAGCGCTCGCCGATGAGACGGCGGCGGCGAGAATCCCGTCCCGTAATTAGGCCGTGCCTTAGAAAAAAGGATTCCTCCCAGACCGCGCGGCCAGTTTTAGGGGCGCGTTGCGACGAAGAGCATTTGGCTCTGTTTCGCTTCTTTTGTTGTCCGCTTTCGGGCCACCTTCTTGGCTTTTGCGACGACCGCCACACGTCGGAAGACCCGATTCCCCGGGCGGGGCAAAATAACGATCGGGTTGTCCGGCGTTGTCCTCCGGCGCGATCGATACGATTTTGTTTTGTGGTGTGGACCCGCGACACGAACGGCGAACGGCCCAATTTGTAGGTCATTTCTTCCCGAGAAGTGAAATTTACCGTTTTCCGAGCGCTCGGCGAGCCCTCTCTGGCTGGATGGCACGCACCGATGTCCTACGGGACACTCCGCGGGCGTTTTTTTTGCCGGGTATCCCAAGCAGACCAGAATTAAATCAATTATCGGGAGCTCGCAACATTCTCGTCCCAATTTTCAGATTCTAATCTGTGTTGTCTGACCTTTTTTACGGCCGCGTTCTCGCTACATTTATGCAAATAGCAGCAGCATTCCACCGTATGCGGAAGGTGTTGCGTGGTGCGCGCTGTCCGATGCATTTTGGTTTGACTGGCCATTCGATGGAAAGCAGAACTAAACGACAGAACGATCAAGACTCTCCCATCCAATTTGTGATCGATTGCTGGCGTCTGTTGCGTTACTCCGTCAAAACATTAATGAAGATGTCAAACCGAAGTAAAAACAAGCGCTTCATTAGGCTCTTTCGCTCTCGAAATACCGGAGGTGTTCAAGAATAGTTCGCGCTGGAATCAATAATGACAAAAAAGAACGATGGGAGGGAAAACTTTTGCCAAACGTAGCCCCAACCGGGCAGATGGCAAATCGTTACACACGTTACTCCGAGTACGATATACGAACAGCAAACATCGACTCCGTCGTCCTTACTCTGCTGGCGACGTACGTGTGTGTGTGTGGGTGATGGTGGGTGGTGGATGGCTGGCCGGGTATAGAGCATAAAAGCATGAGGAGAAAAATATAATTAACTACCAACCTGTTGCTGCTGCTCCTGCAATGATGTGTTGTTCGTCCGCAGACTCTCCAACATTATTACACCACAACATTGTGTGCTACGTTGCGTTGCCATCCCGCACACCTCTCAGGGCGGATTTCTCCCAATATCATTCACTTTCCCAACGCTCACTCTCACTCCACGGAGCACCTAACGACTGTTGTTATCCTTGCTAAGCGTTCAGCAAATATGATAAGCTTACTTTAGGGTTGATGTTGCTCCGGTTATGAATGCAACAATGCCATAACGGACGGTGTGCGGGAATTGGGTTGTTTGGATTATAACCATTCACACTTTCGTAAAGACTTGCACTGGTAAAAAGAGACAACTGAATAAATTGTTCGAATCTTTGTGGCTCGACCGTACACCATCCGTCTGTGCGAAATGAGAACCCTGAAAGTCCATAGCTACTTGAGTGCAAAACTTCAAACTGTTGTATGTTCAATATGGCTCTGCCCGTTCTAATAATAATAAATAAATAATAGTAAAAAAGATAAATTATTCCAATGCGCTCTCAACGGAAAAGCAGTATGTTTTCATAAGGTTTTTCCATCTTTTGAAAGTAGCTTATCAAGCAAAACTAAGTTTTATTTCATGAA
The DNA here is from genome assembly GCF_943734635.1 of Anopheles cruzii. Classification (NCBI taxonomy): domain Eukaryota; kingdom Metazoa; phylum Arthropoda; class Insecta; order Diptera; family Culicidae; genus Anopheles; species Anopheles cruzii. Next base: position 24,137,722 of record NC_069145.1, read on the forward strand.
AAGTCATCAACTAAGAATTAATTATTTTGAGAATTATTTCCTTTCGTGAAACAATTCAACCGAAGTCCACCGAAGTTGATCGATTAGAGTTAAAATACCACGTGTTTCAGTTTGAACACTTGGACCTAACATCGTTCCAAAGATCGTTCCCCACGCCGTGCGATGCTGTCCGTGGGCAGTTCAGAGCGGAACAAGCGTCTAGACACAACACAAGCAAAGCCGCCATCGCATGAATGGCCCAGATCGTCCGGATGCAGTGCGCGGGGAATCAGTGCCGGATGGGCCTAGACTCTGAAGATCTTTATTTGTGGCGAAAAATAGCATTCCAAGAAAACGGCTCCCTGATTCCTGAAGTGGAAAGAATGGTGGGGAAACTATGGAAAAACAAAACATAGCGTGGCGCGGGAATCGTTCACGCCGCGCACCAACAGCAGAGAGTTCCTGCGCCGTGGGTGTCCCGGGGAGTAAACGGGAAGACGCGGCAAAGGATGTGAGGCATTCATATTTAATGCTAAGTGAAATTATGTACGCTCCTGCTCCATTCACGTTTCCGTCGACGCTCGCCGAGGCCTGAGAAGATAGACATTTTGTTTTTGTTCTTCAGAATGTTGGCCTTGAATGAAAACTTTTCTACCCCGTTTTCCTTCGATGCCTTTCACACAGTTGGTCTCACTTTCACCTCAGGCCGGCCGGCGACCGTCTGGCATTTTCCACTCTCAGATTCTCCCGGCTTTTCTTTGGCGCGCGCACCACCACCTTGCCGTGTTGTCTGGCTCTCGGGGCTGGCCGTCGGTTCTTGTTGCGATGATTGCGTTCGATAAAATGATGATGAGACGTTAATGTTGTCTGGACACGCACGGGAAACGGGTGGGGCGCGGGCTACGTGGCGATAAGACGGAGATGTGCCGTAATTAAGACATAATTGATACGCACACCTCTTGCCCCGGCCATCAGCGTCTGGGATTCATCGCCATCGCCCAAATTAGTGAACCTCCCGGCAGGCTGGCGGATACTTACGTCGGCGTCCAGGGTTGTGATGCAACAGAGTAACATAGTTTTTTCAACAATGTTATTGAAAGTGACACAAATTGTGGCCGTTTGAAAAACACTTCAAATAAAATGTGCCACCGGAAGAAGTGGCACTACAATTGAAAACCAAAAGACCCAGAAAAACCTCGTTCGCACGTGTTTGTTGATGGAGTCTGGGGTCTGGTGTAAAAAAGTAATAATCATCCAGAGTGTGGATGACTCGCTCCAATCGGTAGAAGTAGTAGAGCTAGATAATAGACCGACTGGCGTCCGGCCACACATTCTATGTACTTTCACTTTTCTCCTAGCTAGCACACCACACCGATTGGCAAGGCGGCGGAGAAAAAATCACGCAAACATAGAAATGCAACATAAAAATGCAGTCCTCCCCGCCACACCACCACACCGTGGACGGAACCGGAGGCTCCAAATATAGTCGCCGGCCAACGGGGGTGCCGACGGAATCGCACAGAGAGAACAATAAATTCCAGTAAACGAAAGTAAAAGTACACCTCCTCCATTCTCTCTCGATGACGTTTTTTTCCTTTTTTCACTCCCCACCGCCGGCGTGTTGCCGGCGCACGGTTTGTTTTGTTGTAGGGATTAATGTGGGAAAACTGATTTTTCCTGCCACGGTCAGGGGCAGCCAACCGGGCACGGCAGAGCCAGTGGGAGGGTTCGTCCACCACCACGACCTTACGTCACGACTTTTCCGACACAGACACTGCAGTTTTTCCGACTCGACTCTTTCGGTGTGGGGGGCGCGCGTGAAGAGGAAACGTGCCAAGCATAATAATAGCAGCATAAAGCGCGCTAGCCGAGGCCGTACCAAGCGAAGGTTGAGCGGCGGCGGGAGTGGCGGGCCGAGTCGGCCGAGAAATGGCCGAGAAAAAGTGGTGTAAGCTTGTAAAAGAAGGATCGTCGTCGTGAGACGAGGGCGGTAGCCAGACGGGGAGCTGTGAATGAAGCAACCACGATGCAATTCTGGCGCTCTGGCGCTGAGGGCTCTTGTGTAACAGAAAAGGGGTGAAAAAAATAAACAATACATGAAAAGGAAGATGGTGGTGGGTCCCCAAAAAAATCCGCCACCGTATCCTTTTCTAGGGCATCCAGTTTCTGCTCCCCGTGTGTGTGTGTGTGGGGCGCTCATGTGAATGCCCATCGATGGACAATAGAAAGAAGTCCTTCTTGAGCCACGAGATAGAAAGAGAGAGGGGCGGTCGTATCGTGCGAAACAAGGACTTTGGTGACGTGCATCAGCGGACGGAACGGAGCACGTGGAGAGCGAGTTCTTTTTGCGCGCACATGGCTGCGTCCTCGGGTGCGCGCGTGTTTTCCTGCCAAGATTTTCCACCTCATCGACGCCAGGGTCCCCTCCCGGGTGCCACTGTGTGGGCCAAAACGGGAGAGCTAGTTTTGCACCAGCCGTGTGCAGTTGCATCGCGTCGCCAGATGCAACTGCAGCAATCCTTTGGCGCACGCTATGCGTACTCCGGGCAGAGCAAGACCGTGGGGGTCGTGGGGAGCGTCGGCTCTATATACCAACACTTGGACACACCACCGAAAGTATATAAGAGATGAGCGGATGAGTTTTAGCTAGAGAGAGAGAGAGACCGAGCGAGCGGGCTCCTTCGGGTCACGAAAGGATATAACGAACGTGCGGCAGGAGCCTTGCCGAAGGAGAAGATGAACCTCGGGACACTCACCGGCACGAGATGAACCCCCCCGTCGTGCGCTCTCTGGTGGCGGCCGAACGGTACTCACGTGCGACAGAGATCGCCAGCGTGGACCGTGCGTGAGAGGTCCCCCTTCCGTTCGGGAAGCAAGTGCATCGGAACGGGATGACCAGCGGGTGGCGAGTGAACGGGGTCGAGTTTGCCATCCCTCCCCAATCGGCGGTGCGTGCGCGCTTCCGGGCGCCCGAAAGAGACAAACCGATCCGCGTGGCGCGCGGCGGAAAAATGGGGAACAAAAAAGGGGTCCTCCATTTCACCAACTCCCCCCGGGGCGCCCCCACAAGACAACGACATGCTATGCTGCGCGCATCTTCGCTCCCGCGTATGCGCGCGCGCGCCACCACCAGCACCACCTGTCTTCCGGTCGCACCCGAAAGCGGCGCCTGTTGCTGCTGCGTTGGTTGGTCATTTTTCTTCGCCACGCAGTTGCCTTTTTCCTTTTTCCATTGGCCCAAGGTAGGCGGTACCCAATGGCTGCCGTCGTCGTCGGCGACGGTGACGGCGACGGCGACTGTTTGGCTGCGTCCAGCATAATTCGCAAGGCGAACCCCACGCAGTAGTCGCTACGCATCGCGCGAAGGATGGTTTTCCCACGGCGCAACCGACACCACCACCAGCGCCACCACCGGGGCCACCGTTGGCTTCGTACGGGCTACGAGGCGGCGACGGCTCCGTTATTGGTTCTCGATTTGAACAACACCTTCAGCTACTACCGTGCGTCGCCATGTCGGCGCAACCTCTTTTCGCGCGCGTGTGGGGGGCTGGGCCGTTATTGTGTTTTTTTTGGGATGTGCGTGACCGTTGTGGCGCCAAAAAACGAACCACGAACCCCAGATGGCCAGATGGCGAGTGGGGGCGAAGTGAAGTTCACTCGAGTGTTGTGCGAAGAAAATTATGTGACACAGTTTCAGTTTAATAATTAATAATTAATAAGATGCATATGGATTCAGGGGACACCGGAAGAGGGGGTTGCTTTCCGAAGGAGTTGTTTTGACAACATATTAACTGCTAAAACTAACCCCCCGTCGCCACCACTACACATGTGTTCGCGTACTAAAACGTGTCTCTTTTCCCATCTTTCCACAGAATCCTTACTGATGATGATGATGGCCACAGCAACGAAGGGCAAACGCCCGCTCCGCCACCTGACGGCGACGGACAAGATCGACGCGATCCAGCGGATCCACGACGGCGAGTCGAAGGCGTCGGTGGCGCGCGACATCGGCGTCCCGGAGTCGACGCTGCGGGGCTGGTGCAAGAACGAGGAGAAGCTCCGCTACATGTCCCGCCAGTCGGTCGAGAACGCGGAAAAGCTGAGCAACGAGGCGACGGCGGCCGCCCTCACGGCCGCCGCCGCCGAACTGTTCAGCGGGGGGCCGCCCGAGAAGCGCCTCAAGCTCGACTCGTCCCTGTTCGGTGGCAGCGTCGGCGGCGGCGGGAAGCTGAAGTACGACGACGCCACCGCGAGCTTCTACAAGGTGTCGTCCGGCGGCGGCACCGGCCGCGGATCGCTCAACGGGCTCGATCTGTCCGGTGGCGGTGGCGGGGTGGACAAAACGTCCGGCGGAGACATGATCATGAACGGGTTGACGGGCGCGTCCGACTTCAGTCAGTTCGCCAAAACGGCCGCCGAAATATCGGCGCTCAGCAAATCGAGCAAGGCGGCGGCGGCCGCAGCGGCCGTCTACGGTGCGGATCTGTCGAAGCACCATCACCACCACCACCACCACCATGGGGGGGATCCGACCAAATCGGACCACCACCTGTCGATGGCCGCCATCAGTCCGCTGACCAGTCTCAGCCACCTGTCGGGCATGTCGGGACTCGGCCAGAGTCCGCTGGCGCTGAGCTTCAACGACATCGCCACCAACCTGAACCTGATCGCGCAGCTCAACAACAACCACAATCTGGCCACCATGTCCAGTTTGGCGGGGGGGCTGAACACGGCGGCTGCGGCGGCCGCTGCCGCCCAGTCACTGCGCAGTGTTCGCCCGAAGGGCAGCAGCAGTTCGGCGGCTAACAACGGCACCAACAACCACCACCACAGCGGCGGCGGCACCCGTGGAGGTAATGGCCTTCAAGATGGCGGCACCGCCGGCAGTCTGTCCAACGGTGGCGGTGCGGGAGAGAAAGGTTCCGGTGGCAACGGTGGATCGTCCTCCAACAACGCGGCCGTTCCTTCCCTGACCGTGCGCAACTTGGCGAAACTGCAGCAACAGAAAAACAGCGCATCGTCGAGTGGCGGCTCCGGCGGAGGCGGAGGCGGCGGCGGAGATCAGCAACAACAGCCCTTCGGTAACGGTATGCTTCATCACCCACAGCCACACGCTGGCTTAGCTAGTTTGTCTGAGCAGTTCAGAAACTCCAGTTCTGCTGCTATGACCACCACCACCACAACCAACAACAACCAACACCATCACCACCAACACCACAATTCCGCTACAACTACCACCAATCCTGCTTCCGTAGGTCGCGATCCGAACGCTCCGGTCGACGATGCGCTCTGGTACTGGCTGAAGTCGCAGCAGGCCGTGCTCGGGCTGAACAACCTCTACTCGTCACTGCCACGCGCCACCACCAACAGTCCCCCGACGCCACCGCCTCCGGCACCGGCTTCCGCACTGCTGACGACGGTCGGTGCGAGCGGCGGGTGTGCCTCGCCAACGCAGCTTCCCCCCTCGGTGCACACGCCACCGCCACTACCGCTGGGCAGTGGTGGAGGAGGCGGCGGTGTGCCGCTCGTAAGCACCCCGCAACCAACACCCCCATCGTCTGCACCATCGCTGACACCGGAGGACACGAAGAACTCGTCCTGGTTCTGGCAGTGGTACAAATCGTTCGGCGCATCACTCATGCCGGGTGGACCAGGAGCAGCAGGTGGCGTTGCCGGGGCAGGCGCCGGTGACTCCAAGCAGCAGAACCACCACAGCATCAACAACAACTCGATTAGCCAGCAGAACAACAATCAGAAGTCAGCGGCGGCGGCAGCGGCTGCGGCGGCGGCCGCGGCCAACGCTTCGCTGGCCGCGTACGAAAACATTCTCTACTCGCAGCTCACGAAGGGCACGGCGGCAAACAGTGCGAGCGACACGCTCAACAACAACCACCACCAGCAGCAGCAGGTGCTGGGCGGCCATCATCATCATCAGCCCCACCAGATGGGCCATGCCGGTGCCGCCGATGACGGGCCGATGGATCTGAACCTAAGCAGTTCGGAAGCGAAACCGGAGGACCTGTCGAATCATCATCACCACCACGGTGACCGTGCGAAGGATAACGGGGTGATGGGCAACGGCGACGAGCGACGCTCACGGTACAATCCCAGCCCCTGCTCGACGACCGCTTCCTCGCTGCACAGCATCGAGCATCAGCCGTCCGACGAGGAGGATGACCGGGCGGAGCGGCTGCTGAAGGAATCGTCGCTGCCAGCGGCTACGGATCGTGAGCAGGACGACGAAGACTCGATGGGCGGCGACGAGGGCGACGAGGGTGACTCCAATTTGGGCCGCAAAGAAGGCAACTCACCGATAACGGCTCGCCACAGCCTGACGAACGGCGGCGAGGAGGACACTCACGAGCAGCAGTCGATCGACGCTCGGGAGCCCCGCGATGGTGGCGAAGGCGACGACAAAGAGTCGTGTGGTGGCGATCGGCGTGATCCCACGGGCGCTGATCGGTCGGGCGATATCGAGAACGACCTCCACTCGGAGGATGCCGCTGTTGGTGAGGAGGAAAGGACAACGGGGCTGTTCGGCGGCAGCAACAGCATCGATCGCTGCTCGATCACCCCACAGTCGTTACCGCGAGGATCATCCACCAGCCCGGTGCCAATGCTCAACGGTGGCGAAACCGCGAGGGACGACGACCTGAAGAGCAGTGATCTGGAGTCGGACGACTCGAACGTGCAGCATCCGACGACGACGACAATGGACCGGTCCCCGGGACCGGCGGAGTCGTCGCCCGTGGCCTCGGTAGCCGTGGCCGACATCCGCAACCTGGCCGACGCCGTGGAGCACGGTGAAAAGTTCCTCAACTGGCTCGAAGCGTGTAGCGACCCGAACGTAACCGCCATGCAGGTGGTGCAGTTCAAGTATCTGCTCAACAGCATCAAGCTGAGCGCCGAGCGGCAACAGCAGAACGCCACGATCGCCGGAGTGTACGGCGGTGCAGGAGCGGTGTCGGAGGAGCGAACGCGCATCCGAAAGCGCAAGTAAGAGCCAGAAGGACAGAGCGCAATCCAAGAGCGCAATCCATTTAGAAACACCCTGTAAATAGTGCAACATTAGTTGATGGTGATGCATTCGAAAAGGCCAAACATTGTTCGAACGCCAATCAGCAGCCGTATGTAGTGGAGCCACGTTCTCTGTTGCGCAGAACGCCCCAAAAAACAACAGCAACACATTCCCAACATTGATAGACAACGATCTCGTGGGAGGTATTTTTTTCCAATTATCAAACGATAATGAGGTACTGAGTTAGTTTTCTAGTTGTAGTTTTTAAGTAGCGATTGCGAATACATAAGTAGTTGAATTTTTATTTCCCCTTACGGCGGCGACCACCCATCCGGCAGCCAGCGGTGGCTGGCGACGACTACACACCGTGCTTTGGTTGAAGTGCTTTATTTTGTAGACCTAAACATTTTCTGTTTATTTACATCGCTGATGCAATCCGTGCGCGCGGTTTTGAGTGAGAGATGGTCATGAAATGAATTGCACATTGCTCGAACTGCACACTCCACAGCCATTAGAAGTCAATTTCGCAAAATGTGCCGCAGGGAGAAAGTGTTGAACTCAGTGAAAATAGTTCCCCTATTTCATCCCCAATAAAACATCGGATTTTCGATTAAGTTCGCATCGTGCGCTTATCATTTCAATGATCACTAACTGTAAATAGCATTCTCCAAGATGTATATCACTGACGCCACCGAGGCGAGCGGTAGCATAAATGGCCAAAGTGTGCGCGAGAAGACATCTTTTACAACTTCGAAATCGTTGGAAAAACGATGATGATGATGCCAAATGTACAAGTTTTTCAAATGCACTGATTTAAGACGTATCGTTTAGCGGGAGGGAAAGCTATATAGCGGTAAGGCCACACACAGAAAATCTTATGCTCAAAGTTTGAATTATGTTTCGGTGCTCTGGATGTATGGATCGGTCATGGCTGTTACATCCTACACATGTTAAACAACCCATTACAAATACAAACTGTTCAAGAATCTCGACTATTGTGAAGTACGCCAAACAAGGATCAGGATGTGACCGTAGTGGTTTCATAATTTGCAATGTTTTTTTTTATTGGCCCCTCCTTCTCTTGTAAGCAATGGGAACAATACTGGGAGAGGCCAAAACAGGCCAAAAATTATTTAGAACGAACTGCGGAGTGCAACCAAACGTGCAAATTATCTTAGTCCAAAGAAAAAGCAAGACCAATGTGTGCGGGTGCTGTTGTTGGTGCATCATCTCGATTGGCCTCTAAAATGATTTCTATTTAAAAAAAAACAGAAGAACTCTAAACTAAAGAAGACCGTGATGATGATGCCACGTAACTGCTCCGTAAATCTCTAATCAATCAAAAGAGCTAACATGCAAATGTGACGCAGCAATGAACAGATGAAACTGAACGAAAGAGGTAACATTTAGCAAAAGAGAACTAACGAAACAAGAACCCAACCTCGGAAACAGAGTGAGGTGCGCAAACCGAGAAATTGTAGAAAAAAGTCTTATAAAACAAAAACCTTTCGGCAGCGAGCGACAAACAAATTGTCATTGTGATTTTTTGGACTATTTCCTAGCAAACGAAAAACGAAACGCTCGTTTTTTTGTAGAAAAAAGCGAACTTTAGCGAAGCGGATGTGCGCGCGTGTGGTAGCGATAGTTTTAAGGTTTAATATCATGTTATCGGAAGATGCAGAAAGCCACGGAACCAGAGATCAAAAGGTGGGAAGCATTAGGCGGCGAGTGAAGCGAAGAGGAAGTTGAATAACAAAGAAGTCTTTGCGCAAAGATAGCAAAACACTCAAATCTATTCCTATGTAAAAACAAAGCAAAGTAAATTACTGTAAAGTTTGAACTCTGTCACTTAAAGAAGATGTTGAACGTAATACATAAATGAAATTGGAAGACACATGTACATTTGGATCATGTTCGATGGGCGGAACAACAAAATTCGATGACTTATTGCTCGAAAACTCAAATGAATGAATAGTAATGATTGGGACGCGGGTGCGAATAAGAGTTAGAAATAAATTATTAAAATTAAAAATATCCCCAAACGTGGTATCCTTTGGCTGACTCCGGGTGGTTTCCAGAGGCCCCTTGAAAGAATACGGAATCGAGCATTCCTGGAAAAATGTGTAACCATGGTAACGCTTCATCGCTCCGGGCAAAAATGGAAAGATGCCCGAGGCCCTTATGGATGAGGGACTAAAGAACTACTTTTACAGGCTCACTCACCATGTTCACTTGCGTCGGTAGCGACTCGTAGATGATGTAGTCAGCGACGAAGGCCGCTATTTCCTGCCACGAACCGATCAGAGCCGGAAACAGTAGCACGGAGGGCCGGACGGTGGTACTGACGAACTTCTGCACTCCACACTCATTCGGTAGCGCCAGCACGAGCGGCTTGCGGTTAGGAAACTTTTCCCGATACTGGCGTCGGAAGTTTTCCGCAAACAGTAGCACTAGCTTCTCCTTCGACGACAGCACCCGATACGTTTCCGGGTACTCCCTGGGAAGGCTCTCCCCGGTTTCGGTAGGTGTTTCGACGTGTTCTACCGCCGGCGGACGGTACGACGGAAAGCATGTGTCGATGATGCCGAGCTTCTGCTTGACGGTATCCAACGTTTCACCGCTCGGTAGTAGCTCGCTGCAGACGAGTTCCGGTGAAAAACGCACTTCCAGCTGTTTGGTCGGTGTCGGTGGGGGGATACGCAACTCGCGTGCCTGCGCGCGTTTGTCGTGCAGTTTTTTTCTTAAAATGTCCGCCACATTTGCCGAAATCGAACTTTCGCGGGAAGCCGCCATCGTGCAGGCCGGCAGCAAACGCACGAGGAAACTGACCGTTTGTTACTGTGGCTACACAAATTTCCAAAAAAACAGCCTGCTTCAGCTCCAGTGCGTTGCTATGCCAGCAGGCTAGGCTCCAGTAAACTCATATAAACTTTTGTCATATACTGTAGCCTGAATTTGAATTTTTAGGTTTTTTCATGTTGCAGCGCCATCTAGGTGTGAGTACTTCGTCGATGTCAACGCCTCTATGCTTGCCGGAAATTCGGTGACTTCAATGCTTGGAGAAAAGGAACAGGGAACCCTTAAAAAGACTGTTTTTATTTATTTATCTTTCATTAGAACAGACAGAGTCGTATCAACTTAAATAAACGATACTACCGTTAAAATTTAAAAATAGTTTTACATTTCTCGCGTTTGGTACGATCGCCACGGCTATACGATCCCTCTCCCAAATACACTTTCTCTCGTGCCAACGAAGGAATCAAGCTTCGCGATCAGTCGTGCACCGGTCGGAAAGCGAGTTGGACGTTACGTTACTTTCACTTTCAGCTCCAACGTGTCCAAACGGAACTGTCAGATTGTTTGTTTTGATCGTGCGCAAAGTGGAAAAGTGAAATTTTGGTGCATCTTTTGGGTGGAAGTGTTTGCAGTTGCGATTGGCAGAAAACTTGCAGAATAGCTAACGCAGAGACAAACAATGGCCGTGGCAGAAAGTGCCCCAAAAACCACTGCCAAAGGTGGGAGCAAAACCCCTGGAAAGCCCGCAAAAACCAGTGAACAACAGTAAGTTTAAACGCACCAAACTGATCGTCTGCTGTATGCAAAGTGTCTTTAAATGGGAACTAGTTCTCTGTGATGGGATTAAACTGTGCCCCCTTAGTATTATGACAATGGTTCATATTGCGCAAGAGTTTGCGTCGTAAGCTTGTCTTCACCGCAAAGGTAAGAGGACGTCTTCAGCTGTGCGGAATACCGGTTTCGGAAGCACTACAAGATACCCGCTTGATGTTCACAAAAATGTCAATACGAAGACAAATAGTGGTGTTGATTCGAGGGGTTCGCCTTTTTTTCGGGGCAAATTTCTCCTACAGTTTGATGATAATTCTTCTTTTATGTTGCTTCTGGAGCTGTTTTCTGGACAAGACAAGTAGTGAAAAAAAACAAGTAAAGCTAAAACAGTGTCTACAGTTTTGTGAATCTCATTCTTCGTTCTTCTCTTTTACGCGCAGCTGGTGGTGGCTACTGTTTGGCGTTGTCCTTCTGCTGACGGTTGGCACACGATTCTACAATGTAACGGCGCCGGACCACGTGTGCTGGGATGAGACACACTTTGGCAAGATGGGCAGCTGGTACATCAACCGAACGTTTTTCTTCGACGTTCACCCACCGCTCGGTAAAATGCTGATCGGCCTGTCCGGCTATCTGACTGGATACGATGGCACGTATCCTTTCGACAAGCCGGGCGACAAGTACAACGGAACACACTACGAAGGCATGCGCATTGTAAGCATACTCCACGCCGACGCCGACGGTTGACTCCCTTTCATTTTCTGTTTCTTTTTCAGTTTTGCACCGTTCTCGGGGCAGCCATCGTTCCCATGTCGTTCCACACCGTGTGGGATATGACCCATTCGCTGACGGCGGCCACCTTTGCTGCGGCGTACATACTGTTCGACATCGGGATGCTGATCCTTAACCGGTACATTCTGCTCGATCCGCCGCTGATCTTCTTTATGACCGCCTCGGTTATGGGTATGGCCCGGGTGACGAGACTCACGCGGGACTCCCGAAGCTTCACCGGCAGCTGGTGGCTCTGGTTGGCATTCACCGGCGCCATGCTTTCCTGCACCATTAGCGTGAAGTTCGTGGGCTTGTTCGTTGTGCTGCTCGTTGGTCTGCATACGGCCAGCGATTTGTGGGACGTGCTGGGCGATCTGTCGCACCCCATCGGGTACACCTTCCGGCAGCTGCTAGCACGCGGCCTTACCCTAATCGTACTACCGATCGTGCTGTACGCCGGCTTTTTCTACATCCACCTCACGGTGTTGAACCGCAGCGGAAATGGCGACGGGTTCTACAGTTCCGGCTTCCAGTCCAATCTGATCGGCAACTCGCTCTATAACGTGTCAATGCCGCGCGAGGTAGCGTACGGGGCCGTTGTAACGCTGAAGAACCATAAAACCGGCGGAGGCTATCTGCACTCCCACAACCACCTGTACCCGAAGGGAGCCGGTGCCCGGCAGCAGCAGGTGACGACGTACAGCCACAAGGACGAAAACAACCGGTGGCTGCTAAAACCGTACGACAAGCAGGGAGTGGACAACGTGACGCTCGTAAAACACGGTGATCTCGTCCGCTTGGAGCACGTCCCGACGCGTCGAAATTTGCACTCGCACCGCGAAGAGGCACCCGTTACGAAAAAGCATCTCCAAGTAACGTGTTACGGTGAGGTGAGTTAGCGGGAGCTTTGTGGTGAAAGCTTTCGCCGAAACGAAAAGCTCACGGTTGATTCAGGTTACAGTACGTGACGAAAGTTTGTATGAATATACTTTATTCAATCAAAAATCTATCTACAAACAACACAATTATTAAAAATTAAAAAGAATAATTAAAAATTAACACAAAAATCAACTATTATTCAGTAGCTGTTCAGTAGCCAAACTGCTGCTTGCTTTTTATCATGATTATTACTCTCTTTTATAAAATTAAATTAAAACTTGATTACATTTTATTGCAGGACGGGCAGGGAGATACGAACGACGTGTGGCAGGTTCAGATCGTTGGCGGCAAAACCGGTGACACGCTGGAGACGGTAACAAGCCGGCTGGTGTTCTATCACTACATCGAGCGCTGCGTGCTGACCACCACCAACAAGCAGCTGCCCAAGTGGGGCTTCGAGCAGCAGGAGGTCTCCTGCAATCCGAACATCCGCGACAAGGCCGCCCAATGGAACGTCGAGGATAATCAGTTTGAAAAGTGTAACGAAAGCCCTCGCAGCCCAAGCCCCGGTCCGCTACTATTGACTTTTCTTTCTATTTGACTTCGCTCAGTGCCGAGCGTTAACTTTCAGGTGTACGCACCGGGGTTCCTTAGCCGGTTCCTTGAATCGCACGCTGTCATGCTGCAGGGCAACGCGGGACTGAAGCCGAAGGAAGGCGAAGTCACCAGTCGCCCGTGGCAATGGCCCATCAACTATCGGGTACGTAAACATTTGTCGCACACTTTGTGCCTTTGCCCGAAGCTGGCATTAAAGCCAAGCGTGGCGTGTTTCGGGGCTTGAAGTTTTTCGATCCTTCATTTAATCGCGCTTAAAACTTCCGAGCCATTACACACACACGGTGCCTACCTCCCGGCATGAGGAGCCTCATCTTCTATCGACGGCTTAACGGTCCGGCCAAGAAATTATAATTTCATGCTTTGCTGCCTTGAGGCACAATCCACTTAAACAGGTTCGAAGCAATTTTTAGCACATCATTGAGCAATTACGACACCTAATAAAAAGGCACAAGGGTACTCCGAAGAGCACTCCGATGCCATAATTACAAACTCGGTGACGTTGCGACACCGTGGACCGACGAAGGTGCGTAGAAGTGGAGAAAGGAATGTGTTTTCTTCGCCATTCGGCTCAGCGTCAGGGAAGGTCGTCGTCGTATACACCTGCCAGCTCAGGGTGCGACGCACGTACGCACGAGTTGGCCACCCTAGGAGGGGGTCCAACATCCTTCTGCAGTCATTCAAATCGAATAACTTTCAATCCGTCCCCAGCCGTACGAGCCGCACTACGCATAATCTGGCATCGAATCCGGCTTGGGGTGTGTCGATAGAACATCAGCAAGAAGGAGTGGGCCTAAGATATCGATTCGCACTTAATTACTGCGGCAGTTGCTTGGAAGGGTGCGTCGATGGCATCGGGAGTATCTGACGGAAGTGATAAAGATTTTACAATCGCAATCGTCTTAATGAGTACAATCGAAGCTCCATGCGGCGGTTCCGGGGTCTCATTAAAAATTGATTGACTTCGAATGTGCACCTAGGGCGTCAGTGATCTATAAAAATTAACTGGCTACCCGTCATTGGAATGAGCGCTTCAAAACTGACAGTGACATCACTCGGTCAACCTGCAGTTGCTTTTAAAGTATTTTAATATAGTCCAGCCGATAATGGGCTCTGCATTGACGCCGACAACCGCTCACACACGAACAAACACACGCACAACAACAATTCATTTATCTGCATTACATGCTTCATTAGTCGTGAAATTTTAAACATTCCACTGGGCCGTTTTCGGGATTCTTTTTTCGCCGCCATTTCGCCCAGAAAGTTGTGATCCGTACAATTTTGCGCCTCATTGAAATGCACTTAAAAGCGAAACTTTAGTACCGGCACGTGGAGCGAAGGGCAGCGGCAGCGGCGTCGGAGAGAAGAAAAAAAAAACGCACAGCATCGCGCTTTTCCCGCCAAACATCCATGTTTTTGCTTGCTCGGCTGGGTTGGGTTTGTTTTTTCCTCTTCGGTTTGCAACATCGAAATGGCCCTGACCACTACCGAGGTCGTCTTCCGCTTCAAACATTCTAATTCCCGTTTTATGGGCCCTCACCGTGGGCCGAGAGAGGGGCTGACAAAAGTTCGGTGAATGTTTTACAACTTTTCGCTGGCGTTTTTCTTTCTTTTTGCTTGCCTTTGCGATCGCTACCTCCAATGGCCCCGATGTTAGGCGCTCCCGCGCTTTTTCTCACTTTTATGAGGCTCCAGTGTGTTTTCTTATTTTTCCTCTTCTTGTTCCGTCGCAGGGTCAGTTTTTCTCCGGTTCCGACCACCGCGTCTACCTGCTGGGCAACCCAATCATCTGGTGGAGCAATTTGGTGTTTTTAGCACTCTTCCTAATCATCTTCGGCGTAGAGATTATCAGGTACCGGCGGAACGCGACACCTGCCGACACCAGCGCGACCTCGCCAGCCCCCACGGGTGGGCCGGCGGATTGCTCCGGTAAGCATGGAAAGGTTCCGAGAAATAGCTCACCCAACGCAGCCCAGGTCGCGACCCGTTGTCAAGGCGGATCGTCCCATAACTTTTAATTGCCGCACCGTCGGCCATCGTCGCGGCGACCGTAAATCGGCGGCCCAGGCGGTGCGCCGGTGGTGGTGATTAGCGAATCGCGCGAAGGACAACGAAAAGTGTGTTCGCCGCCCGCGCCGTCGTGGTCGAGGTGAACAGTGTCGCCGGTGTGCGTACTACTCCTACGGAGGAGCGCGTCGATGCTCACAGGATAAATGACGTAGGCAACGGGAGGCCTAGACTAGACCGTTCCAAGATGGTGTGCGGGCTGCGTCGCAAAGGAAGACAAATTATCTCGGGCCTCTCGGATTACCCGGGGCCGGCTCCACACCAGATGCTTCATATTTCATTAGGGTCGACCAAAATGGGACGGCTTTTGGGAAATTTAATTTCATAAATTCTACGAGCCCCGGGCGTGCAAGCAAAATTCGGGCTTAGTTGTAGTTCGCAGCAAAAAGTTGTTTGGAAACTTTTCTCGTTTATGTACCACTGTGCGCGTTATGGAAAGCCTGTTAGTTAATTTAAATGATATCGAATTGATACCATTATCCGGCTAATCAGACGAAACATTTACATATTGACAACGGGGTTCAAACTTAGGTTTTAGGTTAAACTCAGCTAGTTTGTAAACAAATCTCCACTAACCACCGAATTTCTCATCTTCTGTTTTAATTGCAGATAGCAACTGGCGTCTGCTGCGAGCCGCAGCCTGGTTGTTTGGCGGCTGGCTAATCCATTACCTGCCGTTCTATGCGATGGGCCGCGTCCTGTACTTTCATCACTACTTTCCGGCACTGGTGTTCAACTCGATGCTCGCCGGTAAGTTTAAATTAGGCTCCAAGGATGGCCCCGGTTATAGTTTAATCAATCACTCCGGTGTCTTCTTTGTTCGGTACACGATGCGCTCTTTAATCGTCGCTCATCAACGCTCATCAGAGGCGAGATCTAACTTTATCGGATGTAAACGGCTCGCGCCCGAGAGGAAACCATCGTTCAATTTGAATATCATTCGATTTTAAGGTATTTCGCCGTGATGGTAGACGGTTACAGCGACACTCAGCAAATGGCCACCGGTCCGAAATTCAATCGAAAACCGTGAAGCTCTCACCGCACTTGATGGATGTATTTTTAACGAGCCTGCCCGGCCGTTTTTCCATCACTCACGTGCGCCGAGCGCTGGTTGCTCCGGATCGAATTAATCCGCTGTTGCATTGATGTTTCCCTGGCGCTTTACACGATGGCGTCACGATCCGCGATTCCGATTTCCCAAGTCCTCAGCGACAAAAGTGGATCATCGGTAGAGAGCGCCAAAAATCGAAATGAAGTTCGCCGAACTCTTCCAACCGGGATGCGAATCGGGGTTCATTTCGATGTGCCACTTGAGCTGATTGAAAGCACACTCAATCAGGGTCCGCGGTGCTGGCTGCGGTGGGTCACTGGGCGCAAAATGCATCCAGAGTGCAGGAGTCCAGTGAATCGTGAAAGCGATGAACACGTTTGAAAGCTTTCTCCCGATCCGCCATTAATTTGGTTTGTAATATTCATATTTTTATGCGCCACTGAAGCGGGATCCACTCAATCCGCTTTTACGCTGAGATTTAAAAAAAAAACAGACAGTGTAAGCCAACAAATAGGAGCCGAACGAGAGGATGCTCTGCCACGTGCACCGCCGGAGAGCGGTCCGGTGGCTTTTGGGGGTGTTCGTTTCGTTCGGTGATTTTTTTTTTAAATATCGGGTGATTATCCGACCACACGGAGATGATTTTAATGAGCTCGTCTCCGGGATTGCGATTTGCGGAGCGTGGGATTGGCTCGCGGCGCACCAAACATCCAAAAGCCGAAGCCCCACTCATCGAAGCGGGGAAATTCAATTTCATAACGAAATTAGTTTTCGTCCCATTCGCCCAGAATCCAGGGTAATGGCCACACACATCCGTGCAGGATGAGGTGGTGTCCGCCGCGCGCTTCGGATTCCGCTTATGGGAACCACAGACCCATCCCGAACTCTTTGTCCGCGAGCCGTATTAAATTTAATGGCAAAGAGGTAGCTTTTGCCACTTGTTTTTTTTATTTGATGGAAAACGGCTCCCCAGACTACGGCGCGCATTACATGGACAATGAAGCTTTCCCTTCCAGCAGAAAGTTTGAATTGCGTTCAACCTCGTAATAGTGAAATCAATTTAATTATCACAAGAAGGGGAGATATTAATAATCGTAAAATTTTCGATTAAATTATGTGGGCACCACTGAGCAAGGTGCGCTCTCAGCCGCAATGTATCGTTCGCATTGCACTGTTCTATCCATATCGAAAATAATAATTCCTTTCCAATTACCGTAGATGGAAAACAATCAGCAGATAGTTAACTACATCCGACAAATAACTATTTAAATGTCAAATGCTGAAACAAGCCTTTGCCACGACCGAGTACCTTACGGAACGCAGATTGCTCCTCCAACGGGCAACCAGTGCACCACGAATCGACTAGCAAACGTAGTAATCAAATACTGCATTACTTCCGAAGTGACCGGCCGGGCCGAGATAAGGTGAAAACAAATGTAAAATTTCGTGCCTGTGCGACGGCTCTGAACATCAAAATGGATGCCCAAAAACAGGGACTCGACGGAAATGGAAAATCCAATTCCGGAACGGTGATGTAGCGAGCGGGTGCGAAAAGGCAAGCATTTTGGGCTGCTTCGTGCAATAAGGCACGCGTTTTGCACGAACGAACTCTCATAAGTAAAGCGAAATTCATCGTCCCGAATCTTGAACGGTGCCCCGATTGTTCGATTGCGTTCTGCTGGAGGACCGGCAGGAAGCAGTAGCAAAAACTTTACAGGACTCGTCCTTCTGGAAAGAGAAAAAAAGCACCGAAACCATTACAGAGCAGATCAATAGTCGTTGATTGTATTAGGCACAAGGGAAGCGCTAGAGCGACGCCGTATTGCCGCTGACGGATGATGATTCCTTCCGCTTCCGCTTCATGTCGGGCAACTTCCCGTTTCGGGCTGGAGGATGGTTTGGAACGCCCGCAGGGTGGTTCGGTTCCTGCACTCGGACACAGGGCTTCCCAGTGCACGATCTGGTGTAATGCGGGACGTCCTGCAAGATGCGAAGGAAATACGTTATTGGAGCGAAATGTCGGCCAATTTCCTTCTCCCGGACGGGGCGGCCCTGGCAGACACAATTGTTGTAGAAGTTTTTATTTAAAGTCGTTCCATGTTTGTCCCCCACTGTCGGGGGAGGCGGCCCTGGTGCGGGCGGTGCTTGTCCCGAAGCGGGGGGAAGCTGTAAAAGTTCTGTAGCGACCGTCGATTGTGACGCCACGCGACTTATTCAGCAAACGTTCGAACACGAGTTGTCAAGCGCGTTGACAACTCGACTTTGGCAAAAATCGAGCATGCGCTCGAATCGACTTGACGCGCTGTCAAACAGGTTAGGCACGAGCCCGCTTGAGACAATGCGTTCTCTCTCTCCGTGGCAGCCAACGAGTGCTGACGTGCCCATCGTGGGCTTCCGCGAGCACGCGCTCCGATACATCGCCACGAGGCGATCTCGTTCAACGTTACTTTCCGATCTAAAATAAAAACTAGCGATCGTACATCATCGCATTCGCTAAACTGGTGACCCCGTGTGAGTCGGAAAGTGCAAAAAACGCCGAACGCAGCACCGAGTGCGTATCACCGACGCCAGCGTACGACCGCGTGGCTTACGACCGTCCAATAGCTAACCCGACGCCCCGAATCGGTAAGCTAGTGATCGATCCAACATCCAAAGTGCTACGCAGCTCGGAACGACCAACACGACGGAGAAAGAGCCGGCGAACGCCACAATTCGCGCAGGAGACGCCATCCGCGTGCCCGCAAATTGTACGCCGTAAAAATTGGGTTCGACGAAAAACCCACGTCGCACGAGCGCCATTTTGGCAACGCGCCACCAACACGCACACTCTCACAGCGCGAGAGCATTGCGTTGCCAACGACGACGAAAGCGACACACATACACTCAACGAGGGTGCCGAACGAACCAGCTGCGCAACGCCAAGCAGCGAACAGCAAACGCGCCGCGAACGCACGCACACACTCTCAACGCGGGAGTTAACGACGCGCGAGCTGATCGACAACGGTTCATCGAAACGACCGGTCCGCCGACGTGTGCCTGATCTCGACACACCACCTGACGGTACGTGGAGATAGTACGGCGGTTACAGGGTGCCGTACGTTCATCCGGCCCCTGATCGATACACGTACCGTACCGTCAGGATATCATCGAAAACGCCAGCAGCGATCAGTACCTACAATCGCAAGCCGACCGCGATTCGTATGGCAGCGAAACTCTTCCGGCATTGGCGTGAGGGACGCCTTAGCCATGCCTACATAGATCACCAGCCAACGACGTTCGCGCCTCTGCAGGAGGCGAACAACATCGCAACGACAAGCTCGGCAATTTCACATCATCGACGACTCGACCACGACAACACGCCGAACGACCACCCTGGGAACAACGCCAACCCAGGATCATCGTCCGCTAACAACGAGTGACAACGCAACGAGCGACACTACAACTCGTGATGTCAACGACACACCGCCTGACGCTAC